>NC_056725.1:1822073703-1822218761 GCF_019279795.1 Protopterus annectens
AGAAACGGATAACTGGTGCCAGAGCCATGGCCTAAAGTTAAACGCCAAGAAATGCATAGTCATACCCTTCGAAAAACAAGGTTACCCCTAGCTACCATATAGGTGGCAATCCACTGAGCACAGAAGAAGTTATCAGGGATCTGGGGACCCAGGTTGACAGTAACCTTTCGTTTGACACTCACGTTGCTAAAGTAGTTAGGAAGACCTTCTACATTGCCCACCTGATCATGAAAGGATTCACATTTAGATCAAGAGAGGTCACCCTGTACTCATCACTCATTAGACCTATGATTGAGTACAATGCCCCATTCGAATGTATGTGACCCGACGGCCGCAGCAGCTGGAAAGGCCCCAAAAGTTCCTCACCAAAAGGATAAAGGGTCTCAAAATATGTCTTATGCTGCCCGACTGAAAGAACTCCATCTCTATTCAGTCGCCTTACACGCTCAGAGGTGACCTGTGCCTGACATACAAGGCCATGTCAAACCCAGATTTGATGAATATGCTTCCCCTCAAAAATCTAGATCCCTCAGAACCACAAGGGCGGAGACTTAAACCTTGACACGGTTATTAATAGAACGTGCTGGAGGGACAGATTCATCACCCAGAGACTCCTATGCTGTGGAACAAAATCCCGTACATGTGAGGCAGAGCACCTGCTGGCCTTGTTCAAGAAGAATCTTGACCAATGGATGGGAGACAGGGATTACTTCAGTGTCACTGCTTGACAGAGGCACAGCAAAATAATAGGCATAGTTTTCTTCAAACTAAAGGGGTGGTAGCCACATAACTATGCTTATAAATGCCCTTGGGCAGATAGCCTAGTATGAACCTATGAACCTATGAATAAAAGTAAGTGTTGAAGGGGGGGGGGGAGCTAAATTCTCTAGTGGTCAAACAAGTGATTACAACGAAAAGAACATAAACTGGTTCTGTTGTATGATCACCTCTAGTGGTCAAACAAGTAAATACAATAGGTTAAAGTTGTTCTAGATGTTCTAAAGCAGCCTGCATCCTTGCATTCACTAAGCCTGGAACATGTCTTACAATGCAGCAATGTAAAGGAAATTATTTTATAAACAGCAGCAGCAGCAGACATCCCTCTGATACGCATCTATACTCCCCTGCCCAGCAACATACTTATACATGCATACAACTTGCATGTTACATCAAAAACAGTGCTGGTAGTGTCATCTATAACTTCAAGTAAAGAAAACAAAAAATGCATTGTCATCTTCCTCCAACTACAAGAGCGATTTACTCTAAATATCTTCTCATCTGCTGTCACTTCATATGTAACACACACATTAATTACAAAAAAAAGGAAGAAAGATCCTGGGGTGTGGTTAGTTCTCCAAGGTCAAATAGTCATATGCAGGCAGCCACCCAGTTCAGACCATCACTCTTTGAACAGTGGAATGCTTCAATTTTCCATAATAATAACAATAATAAACAACCTTTATACTCCCCCATGGGATTTTCTCACTGCCAACGAAACTCAGACCCCTTCAAAGCATCACTGAGGTAAATCCAACCGCTAGTGTAAATAATCATCAAGACTGACACAGGTGAGTAGCCAAGCAATCAATGTCAGTCTGTGAAATAAAATAATAAAAAGGAAATGTGCAAACGTAGTTTTAATAATTTTGTCACAACATCTACCCTTTCACAGACTCCTGTAAATTGAACCGTATCCGGTATCATAGATTATATTATGATACTTAGGGAAACCTACACCAACACTCTTGCAGACAGACAGACAGACAGACAGACAGACACACACACACACACACACACACACACACACACACACGTGCTCCAAAAAACAAATACAGAATGGAACATGACTGTCTGTTTTATTTTCTTTCTATTGTTGGTAGCTCAGAGTACAAGATGGATGACATTAAACTGATTCACTGCCTGAGGTACATACAAGTGACAGTCTCTCCTGTACTGCAGTGATGCTTGGGGGGGGGTTGATACTGCCAGTTTAGGTCTTCCTGATCACTAGCATCCATACACGGTATACAGTGCTTGTCTTGCTCTGTGGTCTGGGCAGTCTCTGCATGATCCAGTGTTGTGTTGGCCGGGGGGGGATGCATTCTAACAAATGTGCTCTATCCTCCTGGACAGCTAACAAGAACCACTACACCCAAGTTCTCTATGCGACTGTGCACAGTGACTATGGATATGGTGACCTAACAAGAAAGACACAAAGCAAAGCTCAGTAATTTAACTGCCACAAGGTTTGAAGTGGAAAGAAGGCAATGAAAGGTGGTGGTGGGGGGCATTTGCTATGGTAGTTAGATGTTACACCAGTGTAATTGATGCTTCAAATATTAACTTTCAAAGGTTAACAATGAGTGATTTAAGTCTAATTTCAGAATTTAGTCCAGTACACCAGATCTAAGACAAGTCCAAGGGGAGGATGTTAATGACAAAATCTCAGAACATCTACGAGAGACCAAGACAAGAGAATCATGAAATGTACATGTCAAGCACTAGAGTCAATGGTGATGAGACTGCACAAGCCAGCACCGATGTAAAACCAGAAGCAGATGATCTGTGCTCAAACAGCACATATTCTACACAAGCACAATTAGTGATACGCAAGTCAAGGAAAATACTCTAAATCTTCCTAATGACAAGTACAAGAGATGTTCTTTTTCAGATCTAGGTTTATTATAAAGGTTTACTACTGTGGTATATTTGAAATGGTGATGGGGCTTGAGATACTATGGCACAATCATGCACAAGTAACAGAGAGAGTCCACTTTACTCATCCCACCAGAGATACTAGCTTTAAGAGATAGTGGGAGATAGACTGTTCAAATATCGAATAACTATTAATAATGGCAGAGATACAAAATCATTTTTGGAAATACAAGAAGAAAATGGCATATCAGAAAGAGGTGTATGTCTGCCCATTTCATTAACACTCTGAAGGTTCATAGGTAGGTACTAGGCTATCGGGTCTATATTATATCCTCGAACGCTTAAAAAAGTGAATGCTGATTGATCGAACTTAGTTTTGCGAAACTGCAAAATATCGAAGCAGCAGAAACTCTAATTTTTTCCTAGGGAAAGAATTTGGTTGTCCGCTACTGTTGCTTCAGTATTTTCAGTGTTATGGTTCAGTATTTTCAGTATTATGGTGGAAAGTTACCGGTCGGATTCAGGTAAGTGTGCGATTGTGTGGATGTGAGTGTTAGGGTGATTTAGGTGAGTTAGGGTTAGGGCTCGGGTTAGGTGTGTGTGCGATTGAGTGGACATGAGGGTTAGGGCAGATTTAAGTGAGTTAGGGTTAGGGAGCGAGTGAGGTGAGTGTGCGATAGTGACGGACCTTAGGGTTAGGGTTTGGGTTAAGGTAAGTGGGTAGTTAGTGGTGTGTGCATAGTTTAGTGTAGGGTTAGGTATCAGATTTTAGGTGCATGTGTGAGGATTTCTGTTTGTTTGGTGTGCTTGTGTTTTGTGTATGTGTTTTGGATCAGCGATTTTTTTTCCCTGGGGAAAAAATTGCTGATCTGACAGTTCAAGATTGCAAGCTTTCGCTTAAATTAGGTCGATCAATCAGCGTTCGCTTTTTTAAGCGTTCGATGATATAATATAGACCCCTAGGCTATCAGCCCAAGGGCCTAAGTAAGCCTAGCCAACAAAGTTCTCTGGCTTACACCAACCCAAGAAAGTTAATTTCCTGTGCCCGTGTTGAGCAGAGTCACAGAAGTGATCCCAAGGGTGTATTTCCTATTTCCCATCCACTCATCAAGATTTTTTTTGAAGAGTGCTAATGAGGAACTTTGCTTGACATAGATGGGTAGCCTGTTCCAGAGTATGGGAAGTCTCTAGGACAGGAATCTATCCCTCCAGCATGTCCTGTTTATCGTGATGACAACTTTTAGGTCCCTAGAGCATGTAGCTCGGAGGGATTGGGATTTCTTTAGGTGTAGCATGTCCAACAGCTCTGGGTTTGACATAGCTTTATATGGTAGGCAGAGATCACCTCGGAGTAGGCGATATCCCACAGAGTAAAGCTGAATTTCTTTGAGATGGTCAGTGTAAGGCATCTGTTTGAGGCCAGTAATCCTCTTTGTGAGGTACTTCTGTGAACTTTCCTGCTGCTGCAGATGTCTTGTGAGGTACATTCCAAAAGGGGTGTTGCACTCTATAATGGGTCTAATGAGTGTCGAGTAGAGGGGAACAATGACCTCTTTTTTCCTGGATGAGAACCCTTTTGTGATGAGGTGTGCCATGTAGAATTATTTCCTGACTACTGTGGCAATGTGATTATCAAAGGAGATACTACTGTCCACCAGGTTCCCAAGGTCTCATCACACATTAGGCATTAAGAAGACTGCTGCCTATGTGGTAGTTTATGGGTGCAGAGTTTTTACCAAAGGGGATAACAATGCACTTTTAGGCATTGAGCTTGAGGCCATGGCTCTGACACCAGGCATCTGTCTCAGTGAGGCCCTTCTGTAGGATGTCCACATCATTTGGGGACTCGACTATAGCTACTAGTTTGCAGACATCTGCGAACTTCGCTAGCCAGAGGCCTTCTGTGTTAGCCTGTACTTCAGAGAAGTAGATACCAAACAGGAGAGGTCCCAGGACTGAACCTTGTAGTACTCCATTTGTCACTGGTTTGAAGTCAGATTTGGAGTCTGCAACTTTTACAGCGTGTGTTCTGTCAGTCAGCCAGTTGGCAACCCATCTTGTGACATAGGGATGTATGCCTAGTTTAGTGAGTTTAGCTATAATTCCAGAATGGAGGATGGTGTCGAAAGCCTTGGCGATGTCTAGATAGGCTGTGTGAACCACCTTACCCTTGTCTACTGCTTTGGTGACTGCCTCAAAGAAGTCGACCAGGTTCAGGTGGCATGATCTGCCTTTCACAAACCCAAACTGGGTGGGGTCCAGAGTTTGGAGGTTACCAATGGCTTCATAAATTCCATGATGATACGTTCCATGGCCTTGTAGACCAGGCTCGTCAGGCTAATAGGGTGTCAGTTCTCAGAATCAGTGGTGGCTCCCCCTTTGTGGAGTGGGATAACTGTTGATGTGTGCCATTCATTGGGCAGAAAGCCTGATGTGAGGCTATGATTGAAAATGGTGCTTAGGTGGGGAGCCAGTTCGTTCTGAAGTTGGTGTAAAACCGCAGCCTGGGATGTTGTCTGGTCCCATGAATGCTGTGTGTTTGGCTTTAGAGAGTGCTGCTTTTACCTGTGTAGTGTGATTACAGGGACACTGCATTCTTCTTGTACAGATATGGGCCCTTTAGGGGATGAGGGGAGGGTAAAGTTAGCACTGAACCTATCTGCCAGGATGTTGGCAATATCAGTTGGATCTGGAATTTTTGTGCCATTGTGCTGTAACTCAGAGCAGATCTGGGCGTTGCCATTGAGATTCTTGACATAGCTATAGAGTGCTTTGTGCTTGTCCTTAGAATCAGTGGCGATGTTGTTTTCATAGCTAGCTTTGGAGGATCTTATAATGGATCTCAGCTTCTTACTGAGGTTGACCAGGGAGCTCCTCCACTCATAGGATTTTACTCTCTTTTGCAACAGTTTCTTCCTTCTGTTGTAGAGTTTGTTTATGGCAGGGGGCCACCAGACTGGCTTCCTTTTTTTAGAGGATAGCGTCTTGGTTCTGTTTGGGATAGCACGACCCATGCACTCGTGTAAGTGCTTATAGAGTGCATCTGTGTAGGATTCAGCAGTCGTAACTGTATTGTCCATCTGCATGGGTGTCATGAAGTTCGCCACTTCTGTCTTAAGAAGCATGAAGTTGGCTTTGGAGAAATGTTTTACCACGGTTTCCTTAATGGGGGGGGGTGGATATCTAGGGTGATTAGCTTATGGTCGAAGTCACAAATGTTAAAGGATTCCACAAAACAAACACAATAGAAAAGAACTACATTAAGCATGCTTTATCCATTCTGACAATGTGCAGAAAAATATAAATGGAAGGATAATGTAAAAGACGCTGGCCATGTTCGACAGGACATGCATACTGTAAATAACACTTAATTTTTGACTTTATTTCCTACTTTAAGTTCCAATTAAAAGTGATCTTTCTCTATACATAAATATTTTTGAAAATCAGCCAGGTGTAGTCATTTCACTCTAATATTTCTTCTAAAAGTTGGAGAGATGTGATGAGATTAAACCGCAACAACAGTGGGTAAATCTTCATTATACAACGACCCCCCCCCATTAATATTCAAAAAACGTGCACGCTGATTGGTCAGAGCGCACGTTGTAAATCAGAGTTATAGTAATGAAAAAAGGTCTGGTCGCCTGGACATTTCCATTACTATAACTCCTTTTTTTTTTTTTTTTACAGCAACAGAGACCGTAAGAGCTCTGTTGCTTCACACTGTCTCGCTATGTTAAACACGTTTAACATAACGAGACAGCATTAAAAAAAGCAACGGAGATTCTCTGTTGCTTTTTTTAATGCTGTCTCACTATGTTAAACTGTTAAACTCGTTTAACATAGCGAGACAGTTTGTAAAAAGCAACGCTGATCTTGCTTTCTCCGTTGCTTTTTACAAACTGTTTCGCTATGTTAAATGTATTTAACATAGCAAGACAGCTTTAAAAAAAGCAACGTTGCTTTTTTTAAAGCTGTCTCACTATGTTAAACCCATTTAACATAGCGAAACAGTTTGTAAAAAGCAACGGAGATCTTGCTTTCTCCATTGCTTTTGCCCACAGTTCTGATGTACTGCATAGGCATACGCATGCGCAGTACATCAGAACTGCTGCAGAATACCAGACAGCTGCAGAAGGGCAGCAAGGAGGCATTATACAATGCCATTATTTAAGAAAATGAATTATTTTTTTCTTAAATAATGTCATTGTATAATAGCAATAACCCACTTCGGTGTAATGCTGGATTTACCCACGGTTGGCTTTGTTTCGCCCTCGTGACCAAACCAAACCACACCAACCGTGGGTAAATCCAGCATTACCCACACCCAGGTGTGGGTTATCGCTATAATATACCACACCAATGTTGTTGGTTATTGCTATAGTAATTAATACAGCTGCAGTTAAGAGAACCTTTGGAAACTTGTAGTCTGGCATGCACAAATTTAAAAGTGAGATGTATTACATAAATCAGCTACTGTCAGTTTTGATACTGGCAAGGGCTTCTGCATAAATCTTTCATGTAAGATATAGTACTATACACACAATTTTTTTAAATAACAGGTTTATGAATTGCAGTTGCCTAGCTTAATGTGAACGAAAGTTTATCTACTCACACACCATCAAATGCACTTAAACATTTTTTTCTTTGACAGACAAGAGCATGATGCCAAAGAATGAAATACAACTGGTTTATCTGATGCAGTTTTTGATATACTGTCATGAAGGTATTGTCTACTAGTTGGAAAATTAAGAAAATGCCAATGTAAACTGAGTATTATGAAAAGAAATTAGTGGAGAATTGTAGCAAGCTGGTCAGGATATTTTGCAACCAGTGATAATAGGTTCATAGGTTCATAGGTTAGTACTAGGCTAACTGCCTTTGGGAGCCATTGTAAGCCTAGCCAATTATCCCTTGTGAGACTCAAACCCTGCACTTTGTGTTTGTAAGGAAAACAACTTAACCATTAGGCCACCCTAGATGGGGTATGAAACACAAACTGTCGACACTGAAAGTAGTAGATGTCTAAAGTACTTTGAAACCTACACAATGTGAGAGTTGTTGCACCCGACAGGCCAGTCTGAAGTGTACAAGAAGTGAGTGGCGATGGTTCCACCGGATGAACTACATTTTTTGCAAGACCAGCAGGTAGTTATGAAGCCTGTTAAAACAGCAAATGTGTGAAGTTAGGAAAAATACAGATGAGAATGTAAAAAAAGTTGAACTGATTGAGCAATATTTGACTGGAATGGAAGAAGAGATAAGAAAGTTTAACTTGAAAGTGAAACTTGAGAATGTGTGTAATTATAGAAGAGGAGGAAGGGAGTGATCTGACGGAATAAGTGTAAAACAAGATGGCAGACTGGACTGAATTTGCAAAAGAGTTGCTGGGGACAGCAATGGTGAAATGTTTGATGCTTGCATGATTTGGAACTGAAATGGAAACAGACCATTACTGACAGAATTATTTAACTAATTTATTTATTTACATTTGAGATGTTTGCCTCCATAGCTGCCAACCATTAAGCCTCCCCGTGATCAAGCAAAGAGTATCTAAGGGCAGCCATCATCCAGGCAACCACAACGGTGCTTTGTGTTCTCACCAGCATCTGGGAATGAGAACTTTTTCTTCTATTTTTATAGCCTAACCTCATCCAGCAGAGACACTACTATCAAAGCAGTGGCATGAGCCAGGACGACTGGGCTACAGTCAGGGCTTTATCCATCTATGTCATCAGTGCAGACATACACAAAGAATTTTTGAGAACTGTGTCATGAGATGGAACAGGTAATGTGGAAATTGTGGTAAATGGGGAAGTATCAGTAGCATGCTTATTCTAAAGTAACACTGAAGATGACAATCTATAGATGCAGTAAAGAACTACAAAGAAAAATGGCACTTTAAAATGTCATTCCCTGCTAGCTTAAAGGTGCTCTAGATGGAAAACTGCTGGCCTTAAAGTTTAGATGAAGAGATGAGCAAGATAAAATAACTGCCTTCGAAACGAGCACAAGTGCAGGTGAAGCAAAAATATACAGAGACAGTTAAACAGAGATGCTAATATTGCCACAGAAGTAGAAGGAAAGATCAGATCTGCATGAGAAGAGATGTTATCCATGCGTGCAATTCCTGAAACAAGATGGCTAGATAGATGGGAAAATCCAAGAGGAAAACATTTATTCATTCATTTATTGATTCATTCATTTTTGTCGATCAGGTTAGCCCACTAGCACAATGGCCTTTTTCATGGGAGACCCAACATGGTATTCATTATATGCACTTTTTACTGGTGTGATTCTTTTTGCTAGCCTTCATGATTCCTCACTCAGCCCCGCTTTTTTATCACTTTACTTCTTTCATTCAGAGCATTGTTAGTCAGCATCTTCTTTTAGTGTTCTTCCTATCAGCAACTTCCACTTGCTGGGAAAGGCAAATCTGTTTTTGCCCACTTTATGCATTATTTAACACAGTCACTGAACAAACTGGGTTCTTATAGAGAAACATAAAACATGACATTGTTGTTATAAATATCTATGTCATAGCCCAGCTAAAACTTTACTATGAAGTCAGACATTCTTGTCACCCACTGCCAGATTAGCTACAGCCAACAATATTATTTTGCCCAAATTTGAACAATGTCTCCATTTTCTGGTTCTGCATTCAGCTAATATTACCAGTATAATTCAAGTGGCAGAAAATACAATCTGCAGACTCATATATTTAGCAGACCCTCTTATGGACCACTTCATGCTGTAGTATAGCTAGGGCATGGTGAGTGGGTTAATTGCCCTGGGTGCGAACTGTTGGGGGGATCAATCAGCTGATCCCGATCTCTCTTTAATGCAATACTGGCTTGTAAAAGTCGGTACTGAATTTGCAGTCAAACCTGAGTGCTGTAGCAATCCATGCGTGGTCAAAAACGGTAGTAACTGCTTGCTACATTTTAAATGTAAAAAAAAAACGAGCACTATAGTGCTCCATGCAGGCACAGTACAAACTGTCACAACAGTATGCTACATTTTTTTACTAAAACACGAGCACTCTAGCACTCCGTGCAGGCAGGGTAAAGACTGTAGCAACTGTTTGCTACATTTGCAGCAAGCAGTTTGCTATGGTTTAAAAATAAGAAATAATTTTTTTAGACTAAAGCATGAGCGCTGTAGCACTCCGTGCAGGAAGGGTATAGGCTGTAGCAACTGTTTGCTACATTTTAAGCAATCAGTTTGCTACAGATTGAAAGAAGAAGAAATTAATTTTTAATAAAATATATTAAAGGAGGTTTGGAGGCAGGGCACAGAAATGGGACCTGAAGGGCTGGGGCAGGAGGGAAAAGTCATGCATCTGGCCACCTGGTTGGTGTGCCAGTAGAAGGAATGTCCATTTTTTTTCTGCTCTTCAATGTAAGAGCTGGGGAAGTGGAGTTTTATATCGAACTGCAATAATGTGATCACTTACAATGTATCAGCTTATTACAGTGATGTACTTTTTTTGCTTCACTTGAAGAGCTGAGAGTGTGGAGCAATGGTTCACAGTACTGGCGCCCAGGGCGCAGGTTTAACCAGCTATGCTTCTGTCTACACACTGCAGGAAAACACTGATTGGCTACCTGTGACCAACAGGGCAATACAGACCCTAAGTACCTTCATCTTCAAAACCCTAAAACAAGATTACTGCACACCACGTAAAGGTAAACCTAGTATCCTGGAAAGCAACTAAGATCTAAGAAGCTCCCACAGCAGTGGTCTTAGCCTGATCCTCCCTCCATTTAAGACTACTGTCAGAGAAAACGCCTTCCCTAAACTGGGAACCTCATTCCCAGTGATGTTAAAAATCTAGAAATCACTAAACAATTTACAAATGCACTCTAAGTCCACCTTCAGACAGAATCGCAATGCAACAGTTACCATGAAAATGGTTAATCTCAGTTATCATGGTATAGATATATAACATTTTAGGCTGGAGTCATGAAACTCTGCAGCATGAAATGAAAAACCATAGCAATAAATAAGTGCATTATTTTGTTTATGTTTTATAAATATATATATATATATATATATATATATATATATATATATATATATATATTCTTTTCTGGGATAAGTTAGGTCCTCCATACATATTGTAATTCTAGGATACACCATGTCCTCCTAATGGATTGTAAATTTTGATACACTATACTGGCTAGGTGCCCATTTTCAATGGAGGCCTGGGCAGAAAATCTCCAAACTATTCCAAACACATTTTAAGCACATTACTTTTACAATCTTAAAAAATAATACAAAAACATCTACAGTTTAAATAATTAAACCAAATTAGACATAATTGTGTAAACATTGATTAAGAACAGATACAACTTATAGGACAATGATTTAATATTTAGAGAGATTTTACCAGTTTAGAGAAAATGAAGGTTAGTTAGTATAAGACAAACAGGAATTGCAATATGAAGTGAGAGAAAAAAACAGGGTTATGGAATATTAGAGAGAAAGTCAAAGGAAGTGAGTGAAGAAGGGGGGGGGGTAAGGAGGTGTAAGGTATGAATAGGTATTTGTTCATATTTAGGGATATAGTTTATCCTGGGCTTGAGCAAGAACAAAGCCAGATTTTGGCTAGGAAATTTTTCAAAATGGTTTTAAAGGACTGGGGTGAGGGTACTGATCCAAAAGATACTGGCAAGGAGTTCCAGGCCTTACCAACAAGGTATGAATACGGATGATACCCAGCAGATTTAATAGGTTTGTGGACAGAGGGGAGTTTTTGGTCACTGGATCATAATGACTGACTGGGAGCATAGTTGTATAGAGTCGCATTTAGTGCCAGACAAGCTGATGGATGCCGAATAATTATATAGGTGGTAAGAAACTATGTATATGGTAGCTCTAACCAATTTAGGATTTTTAGTGCTATACAGGGTGGGTTATGAAAGGGGTATTTGCTGCAAATTTAGCCACTTGATTATAGTATTGTTCAAGTTTTGCAAATTTAGTCACTTGATTATAGTATTGTTCAAGTTTTGCTTTTGGTGATGCCTGTAGGTTAGTAAGGATGACACTGCCATAGTGTAGTGAGGGGAGAAGGTACAGTGGCAAGTGCAGTTTTAGTTGCATTGGTGAGAAAGACTTTGGCTCTAGCTTTTGGTGATTATTTTTTTATGCAATTTTGTACATGTAGGTTGAATTTAAGATCATCATCCACTATCCCGTAATAATTTGCTATGAGAAGTGACATCAATAGTTGTGTTATTAAGAAAGAGGCTTTTAAATTGTGTTTTTTTTTCATGGGAGAAAGATTTGAGGAAAAATATATATATTTTTTTTTTGGGGGGGGGGTGAGCATGAGTTTCAGTGACTGTTCAAACTTCCTGAATATTTTTGGAGATGTGCTAGGTTGTCTGATGTGCATACAAGTGTGGAGTAATCTGCATGTTGTATTAAGGAGGTCTGTTGCGTGAATGTGTGGAGGGTGCTGGACAGAATGTTACAGAAGAGTGGAACAATGATAGAGCCTTGTGGTAGACCAGTGGCAATTCAGAGGTATGGACAGAGGGTGGAGTGCCATTTTACTAACTGGTACCTACTGGACACACAGCATTTGAGCTAAGGAAGGATAGGTTGAGACAGACATAGTGAGGACATAAGATGTAGAATTATGCTGTGATAAATCGTGTTGAAGGCTCTGGAAAAGTCTAGAAATAAGGTGGAGACGAGTTTGCCATTATCTTTAGCTTTACTGACAGTATCTGAAAAGGTTAGTACTATGAGAGGAACAGAAGCCATGCTGTGTGGGGGATAAGACTTCTTGCAGGAGATGATTTGCAAGTATTCTGGAGAAGGGGATAAGGATTGCTATTGGTTTAGAGTTAATGATGTCTGTTTAATTTCCTCCTTTAAGAACAGGGATAACGAGCATTTATTTCCAGAGAGAGGGAATATGGGATTCCTAGCTTGACCTACTTATAAGGCTTAAGGCAGGATAGGCAATACTGTTGGCTGCTATTTTAAGGTATTTGCTTGGAAGCTCAACATCTGAAGGAGAGCATAATTTGAGTTTTAAGAACAGTTTTATATAGGGTATGGAAACAGATTTGAAGTTGAAAGAGAATGTGGTGATACTGTTGGCTGCTATTTTAAGGTATTTGCTTGGAAGCTCAACATCTGAAGGAGAGCATAATTTGAGTTTTAAGAACAGTTTTATATAGGGTATGGAAACAGATTTGAAGTTGAAAGAGAATGTGGTGATATGTGACTGTCGAGCAAGGTTGGGATTTGATGTTAGGGAATCTTTGGTTAGGGATTCTACACTATCTATGAAATATGAATTGAACTCTATTGCAGTCTTGAGTGGTAGGTTATTGGAATAGGGGTTACAGTTGAATTTCTTGGCCAAAATTTAAGATTTCTTTAATAGCTTCCCAGAAATTTTTAGGATTGTGTTTAGTATTGTTCTCAATGTTGTTATTGTCTATTTTTTTGCTTTCATTTATTTGCTTTTAAGTACGATTATAGAGCACTCTGAAGTTTCTGACATATTGTCATGTTTTAGTCCAAAAAGAGCAGTGAAAAAACGTATTATGGAACACTTAGGAGATACCAGAAAGGGTAGACTGAAGAGCCCGGTAGCAAATCACTTCAAAAGATTTCATGAAAATTCAGATTCTACTTTCTTTTTAGTGTGTTGGCTAAACCCCAGGCTTGTCAGGGGGAAGAATTCTTGAGTAGATTGTTGTTGTTGGAAACAAAATTTATTATTAATTTTGGCACTTTATATCCCATGGGATTAAATTTGGATATTAATATGAATGTGAGGTGTATGTAATAATAAATTGAATGGCATATGCATTTCAATTTTTAAATCATTAATATTTTTATATTTAAGATGGTATTGTGTATATTGGGGTTTTTGGTTGGGATGCATTGCATTTTAAATCCTTGCACTTTGAAAATTTGTTAACTGCTTTCAACTGTATTTAATTAAGTTTGGTATAAATAAGAGCCATGTGGCATATGAATTATTCCTTGAAGGCATAAGCCAAGGTACCGGAAGCACCAGTAAAGATTATATTTTACTTCTCTGCTTTCTTTTGTATTTTTTGGCTTTTGGAGGATCTTGTTTTTTATTCTTCTTCTACACCCATGGAAATTCCCCCCTTGACTCCAGCCGAGATTTCAGAGCCCCTGGTGCTGACTATCCAGGCTTGGATTGTTTTGGTACCGGTCAGAACTTCTTCTCCGGCATCAATAGTTACCCTGAACTCTTCCAGTTTGTCAGAACTGGAGACCTCCCGCAGTCAGGGCTTCGTTGCCAGTTCAGAGAGACAGGGTTCGACTTTGATTCTTTCAGTGGCCTCCATGCCCCTTGGCACTTCGACATATGTAAGTTCAACCCTGGCTTCTGCTTCAGAGGCAGCTTCCTCAGTGCAGGGTGGGAACACGGTTCTGAAGGAGTCTGTTTTGGCTCTGGGCTCCCATCCCTCTACGGGGGGGGGGGGCTGCCTTCCAGACTATGGAGAGCGCCTTGTCCATTGTGGACAAACAGTCTATGCCTTCCCTGTCTGGCAAAATAACTTGCCCTTCCCCTCAACTGGAGCTTCCTCCAGTCTCTTCCTTGAGACAGAGGGCAGCAAAGCCTCAGGAGCAAACCACCTTGGTTATACCTTCTTCAGATACCTACCTGGAGCATCCCACTGAAGAGGTACCTTCAAAGAAAAAGTGCAAGAGGAAGCTTTGGGCTCCCCTGAAGAGTCCTTCGCAGAAGGTACCGATTTCAATGAAGGGGAAGGTTCCCCCAAATCACCCCCTGAAGATGTTTCCTTCAAGGACATCTTAGAAATCCTGAATCAGAGGGGTGGCTGGACTACCCTCCAATCTACCTCACAGGAATCGGTAGACCTAGAGGCTTTTCACACCCAGCCCTCTACCTCTTGGATCTCTCCACCCACTGATGATCTTATTAAACTGATCGCCCATCAGGCCTGGAAGACTCCTGACTCTATTGAGCTGATCCCTAAAAGACCTGACCAGATTTTCTCTGCCCCAAAAGATGAGCAATACTGGGCCAAGGGTATTCCTGTACACATCACAGTGGTAGCAGCAGCCACTAAAAAGAGATCCATATCACTTTATTGAAGTTCCAAAACTCTGAAGACCATATGGCGGAGACAATATGTCCAAAGTTTTGGAACTTCGAAACAATAAGAAAACACAAAAAAATAAAACAAAACAAATTACCTTTACATTTTTGCAGGCCACCCCCCTCACCACCCACTACTTAAATATGCCAACTCCAAGGTCGCACTACAGCAAGGAAAATGACAAATCTCAAGTTTCGCGCTATACGTCAATCTCAATGGAACGTGTTTGGAGTTCCAAAATTTCAGGCATATGGTCTTGGCCTTATGGTCTTTAGAGTTTTGGAACTTCAATAAAGTTTTAGAGATCCCTAAAAAGGAACTTGGTGAACAAAGTCCAACTATCCACCCTTCTAACAAGGAGTTTAGGACAACAGACAGATTTGGGAAGCATATATACGTGTCAATGACCTTCGCTCTCAGGTCTTTGAATTATATGGCGCATTTTACCAGGCGTCAGAGAGATCTGATTAAAGAGCTTTCAGATACTCTTACAGGAGCAGTAGCTAAAGGGGTCCAAGATAAGGTTACTTCTCAGCTCGCCACCCTCGATTTCCAATTCATCCATGAAGCTAACTGCTCATGCAGCCGAAGGGACGACAAGAGCAGCAGATTCAGGCAAAGCCATTAGGAGACGTGCTTGGATGTGCTTATATGACTAAGCGGAGCCATTTAGTCTTCTTTCGTCAATGCTCCGTTTGACAGATCATCCCTGTTTGGCCCCAAGGTTAAAGAGACTCTAGACAGATGTGAGAAAGATGGGAAGATCCTTTCTGCCATGGGCGTACACTTCTCCACTCCTCAAAAGCCCTACTCCAGGAACCACAGAGGTGGGAGGCTGTGATTCAAAAAGATCTAAGGACCTTTCCAAGACTCGCGTGGCAATGACTTCCCCTGGGGCAGAGGGGGAAGTAATAATGGAAGACACTGTCCAAGAGGCAGAAATGGCCCACAGAACCAGCAGTTCAGAGATTCTCTCTCTGGTAACCCCTTACCAGAAGTCCTAAAAGGAGGCCCAATTGCCTTCCTCTGTAGGCACTCGGGGGATGATTATCCCTGCAACAATATGAATGGCTAGAAGTTAAGGACAAATGGGTTCAGTGGATAATTTCCAGAGGTTACAACATTACCTTTTCAATGAAACCAAAAAGACCAAGAAGATTCCCAGACATTCCACCCAGTCACAGGGAAGCAGCAGTCTTTGAAATTCAGAAACTGCTGGACAAAACAGTCATCCAGGTAGTCCCACCAGACCAGAGGAGATCTGGAATTTACTCAAGGTTTTTTTAGTGCCAAAGAAAACAGGGGACCACAGACCAATTTTGGAACTCAGTCAGTTGAACAAATCAGTTCAACAAACCAAATTCTGGATGGTCTCGGTTCAGTCAATATCGCCATTCTTAGAAAAAGATGACTGGATGTGCTCACTAGATCTTCAGGATGCTGTACAGTAAAATATCCTTTTTGCTTCTGTTATATCACATGGATCTCTATGGACAGTCCTAACTACTGTGTTCATTTGTTTAGTTTTATTAAACGTCTGACTTTTTGGGTTTATTGATCTTCTGCAGTCTATTTCTTTCATTGATCTTAATATGTCTATCTATGTCTATTAAATTAAGCAACTCTTTTCTTAGCTCATTTTCGTCTAAACTGAGGGCACACTTTTTGCTTTCCATTACCTGCGGGCATTCTATAGAAAGTTCTATAGCATCTTCCTGTGGTACATTCTCTTCAATTTCATCCTGTGCCATCCGCTGCTCTGTCATATGGAAACTCACTAGCCTATCACTCCTCAACACTGATTGCATCAGAGTTTCCACAGTTTCCTGTTCCTCCCTTTGCTGTCCAGCTTCAAGTGAACGTTTAATATCTTCATATGGCACCTGACCAAATGTTTCCCGTTCCACTGGCTTCCCCTGAATTTCGATATCCATTGTTCTATCCTGTTGTGGTGCTTTCTGAATTAGATTTTCTATACTGGATCCTACACTTCGCAGGTACTCCATAACCTCAGTCTCTATTTCTTTAACTTCTCCATTTCTAATCTCCTTTTCCTCTTTGTCTTCTGATTTTTTGTATTGTAAAATTTATTTCTGCTTTCTCCTTTGCATAAATATTACACCACATTAAATCTCTTTCTTTCCCATGTCCATATTTCCTCTTCAGATGTCTCATGATGTTTCTGCTTCTCTTTACTTTGGGGACTCACTCCATCATGCTGTGATGTAAGCGGTGTTGGATCTTCTACACCAAATCCTTCACTTCGCAGGCACTCCATAACTTCAACTTCTATGTTTTAACTTCTACTTTACTAATCTTCTTTTCTACATTCCCTCTTTGTGATGCTATTTTTATTGTGAAATGTTCCATATCTGGATGCCTTTGCCTGTATTTCTCTTCGAATATCTTTGGGGCTACCTTCTTTATATTGATTAATTTGGCTTTCTCCTTTGCAAAAATATTGCACCATATCAAATCTCTCTCTTTCCCATGTCCATATTTCTTTTTTATACTTTTCAAAAATCTCTAGGTTTTGTTGTTTATATTTTCGCACTTCTTCAGATGCTTATTTTTCTAAACAGTTCAACGTTTCTTGATCTATATACTATTTTTCACAAATCTGTTGTATTAATGAATACACATTTTTTATTTGAAACTTCTGTCAGTTTTCTTGTGAAAGTATTTTTCTTTCCTCTAATTTCTCTCTTAATCGTTTTGCATATCTTGTGTCTAGAAATTCTGGGCTTTCTGCAAAATAGTAACAATACGCGGTAGTGGTGCTGCGGTAGCGTTGTCGCCTCACAGCAAGACGTTGTCCAGTTCGATTCTCAGCTAGAGCGTCTTCTGTGTGGAAGCATACGTGAATGGGCGTGCCTTCGTTGAAGGTTGTGCATCAGGGCTGGTAACTCGGCACGTAAAAATCCACTACCAAGCATTAGCGGACCGGAGTTCCGCTGTGGCGACCCCTAACCGGGATAAGCCGAAAGACACAACAACAACAACATAATTTCTTCCTTATCTTCAATAGTCCACTTTATTGTCTTTATGGCTCTTCTTGGGTCTATCAGTTTTTATGCTTTTTGTGGACTACTTCCTTCTACAACAGGGGGCCACCCCCCACCCCCCCGGGCTTGGCCTGGTCCCATTGTAGGAATGTTTCTGTGTTTTGAGGATTTTACACGGTCATCTTTTCCAGTCCTGGCACCAGTGTGCCTACCAGGATTGGGCACTTTTACCTTGGGTCTTGTGCACCCAGCTATAATTTTTTTTAATTTTTAACCTACTTCTGTCCATATATGCTATATAAATACAGTCTACATATCAGTGTTGTCTTGGTGAGATTTTGTGAAAAACAGTCTCCACCTCGTGAAGGTACTCACCAAGTCTTGATGATGAATTCAGTTTCAGCAATAATACTCCCCTTTACTTGCTGACTTATCTCTCCATTCAAACCCTAGTGGGTACTATAAGAGTAGGGAGATGGTAAAAAAGTTTATGAACTTAAGGTCAAAAGAGATTTAGCAGGAGGTACACTGATAGTTTACCACAGTATGCAGAGCTGTCTAGAGCACATTATCAGAACATAGCACTACACTGATAAGCATAATATAAAACCATCACTTAGTAAACATTCATTGAAATAACCATATACCAAAACACCAGCAACTGAAATTGCACACATACATGTTTACGGGCATAGGCTCAACATTCATGAATTGTATCCAACTTGAATAAAATCGATACAGATACAACACAATTCCATGTCTTTTCCATTGTTATACACAATCTTAGAACAAATAAAAATGTAATAAAACATGACATATGCCTGCACTGTGAATGAAGATGGTGACTGACTGAAAGTGGTGACTAAAGTGAGGGGAGATTTAGTAATGCATCCTACTACAGTGACCCTCCCACTCTCAGGTCAATTATGACAGGGAGCAATTACTTTAATAAATAAGTATAACTGCAAGTGCAACCTCAAGCTGTAGTAAACTATGCCAAGCTTTCAATCATGCTAAATCTCTATATAGAGTATGCACCTGTCCTAGCCAGAGATGGACAGATCTGTAGAAATGGTTACTGGGCATGCTACCTGTGTATACTTCTCCCAAAGATGTGGCACCCATCCTGCACTAATGCAATCCACCTTAATATTATGGTCTAAGACCTCACCAAGAAAAATGTGCAATGCCATGTAGCTCTCATTCAAGTTCTACAGTGCAGACTCCCAAATCTCACCAGATTGGTACACATACTAAACAGAAGAAACACTGGGTGCGTCTCCTCTGACATGCTATCCTTGCCTACCATAGTTTCCTATTCACAAAAAAAAATGGTAGAACTTACACAAAGTCACAGGTGCTCATTTTAAGAAAATAAACATTATTCCATTTCTTTGCAACCAATTATTCCCATGCTCAGCCTCAAAACTACAGTTAATAATATACACAAACTTACGTTGACAAGGTGGGCCTGTTGGAGCAATGCCATCCCCTTTTTGCAGCCAACACAAATTCTATAATTCTGACACACAAATATATTTAGGGAGTTCAGGAATCTCGAGTATGTATGTTGTAATGTGTCAAGATTTCAGTTCAAAGTACTGTTGAAACTATGGGGGAAGGAAGCACAGTTACATATTCTGTGACCTGACTATACTAGAAGTAAAAATGGGGGGCAGCAACCTTAGATTCCTGAATATGATTTTATCCACAGAATCAATCCGATTGCTCCCCTGGCATTACTGACTGACTGACAAACACGAAACGGTTACATAGTGGGTAGGTCACTTGTAAAATGTGTAAGGAAACACGAAACAGAGTACAAATCCAACAGCTTCTTTAATCCAGCTACACACACTAAGCGCTTTCACTATACAAATGGCAACTTCAGAGTTACTTCATTACTGACTGACTGCAATCCTCACTGATTTATTTACAAAAAAAAAAGCAACATTACTAGGTTTTGCATCAATCTATAGTATCTAAAGAAGAAACATCAATGTCTGGCATTACTGACTGACTGTAACCCTCAGTAATACAGTTACATACATTTTTTGTGAATTCTGGAAGCTATATTACCAGAGTTTATGGTTCAGTTACAGAAAATTAAAAATTTGATGAGGGGCACAGCAAAAGCACAAGGCTGAATCAGGAACATTCTGCAAAATCTAGGCAGCTGAGAGATGTAAGAGCAGAAAAAAAATAATATTGGCAGTGTAATTTCATGGTCTGCTGTGCAGGACTGAAGAATAAGAGCAGCATTGGTGAAGTAGTCTAATGGTCTGCTGCAGAGAATTATGATGAGGCATCTGAATGTAAACAGTTCTTGTGTTCTCAAAAGACAAACATCAATAAATTCAACTTGGGAGCAAAGCAAAGCTAAAGAGATGAACCATGACATCCATTTAAAGAACACAAAAACTGCTTATAATCAGATGCTGACTTAATATGCTAGTATGCCCCTTGTCTTTTCTGTACTTTTTTGATATACTTGGATTTCTGGTTGCTTTTCATTAATGGCTAATATATTTAAGGATAAACTACATTTGGTAGGTATGTGCTAACTTTATGATATAGGATATGTTATCAACTTTTCTCTGGATTGTTATGGTATACACTGATAATGGCACAACACTTTCCTGGCCACTACAGGATATCTTTTCTTCTTTTTTTGCACGTTACTGTTCCCTGCTATGACTCATGTTCTCTCAAGTGTTTGTCTTTGCAGTTTATTGGACATTATTAGCATCTAGAATATAAAACCATGAAGTAATTTATTTTCTCTGTCATGATTTTTGTTCAGGCCATCACTAGATCAAATGGTTGGAGAAGAAGCTCTAAAATACACTACACAGCATCTAGAACCCTGACGGATTCTGGGAGGCTAGTGGCCCTTTGACCCCCCTTGGCATAATTCACTTATTTTTCCCCACAGTTATTACAGGAAGTTTTAGTCAAACCCACTGTGATATCTTATACATGGCCATACCACCTGCATCCCACCTTGGACATATGAAAATTGGTCAGGCAGTAGCCACAGAGAATAGAAATACAACACCTTAACTACAACTTACTAGCCATCACTAGGTATAGATATACAAAAAGATGATACCTATCCCATGACAACTTGACCAAACATCCTATTTCTTCTAAGGGTAGTATGTCAGAGAACACACCCAGTGTTTTTTTTTTTTCTTTTTTTATTTATGTACAACACCAGCTCAAGTGACTTGACAATGAGCTATGTGTTAAAGCATATAATACTGAATGCCATGTTAACTGGAGTTAGGTCTTATGTAAATTAAGTGCAAAAGCAGTCATCAATTTAATAACTTTTCATTTTACTAAAGCAGTACTGATTTCTAAACTACCTATAAATACTTGATTATTTATTGATTACATACAATAAAATACAGTGGCAGCCCAGGTGTGCATGCAAACATAACGGGAAAGCAGTAAGCATGCCTGGTGCTTGCCATATACTCTACATGATTATTCACGCTAGAAGAAATAATGAACGTCTTTGCTCTCCTATACTTCATGTGCACAACCTAGTATAGGCACAGCATAGGCACTGACATACATGCCTCATTAATTCAAACACAAGAGGCCTTCTAGCGTGACTGTACTAGGGAACAGCAGCCAGCCCTGTAAGAAAAAGATTAAATAAACATTCTGGCACAGTGCCCAGAAATGATACACTTGTTCTTCTAACAAATAGAGTTTTACAGTTTCCTTCTCAACATGACGTATATTCTGTTACTTGTACTTTAACAACTGCAGACCATTCGTACTTTGTGAAGTCACACCACACATTTTCTCATTCATTTGCAGCAGACTATGCAGGGAAAAAAAGAATGCAAAATACTGAAAACCAATAACTCTATTTAGACTGTACTTTATGTACCAGGTATAAGCTATACACATAACTAGTTATACTTACTGGAAGTTACTTTAAAACAAGTGTCACTAACTGTAAAATTGCACAGCTTTACATATAACATTTGCCAGACATCCATTTTTATCTAACAACTAAATATACAAATGAAAACACATTCTGAAACATCTCCAAGTATTAAAAACTCTTCACTGCATTCCCAATACTCTTAACAAACTTCAAAATTAACTAAACATTTACAAAATGCGTAAAGGAAAATTCGATAAACAAAAGACAAAATTTAATAATGTAAACCAAGCTAATTAAAATGATGGCAGTAACCCCTTAACTGCTGTGTCTTAAATGGCCAGACTTAACACTATCTGCCCAAAGATGTTTTTTTCCTCCTAAAATGTAAGCAACTGTAAACATCACAAGAGAAGAAACATCATTATGCAAAAATATGTTCTGGGAGATAAACTTGGTTATATAAAGTGGAAAAGTGAGCAAAAATCACTGAGATAAAACCAGACAATGAAACATAATTGCATAAATTAATATCTGTAGATTTTTCACGAGATCTTAGTATATCTGATAAGTATAAATAGCTTCAGCACCTCTGGTGAGGTACTATTTTTATTTGACAAAATTCCTAAAAGCCATCTTGTTGTTGTTATTATTATTATTATTAGTCATAGTAGTAGTATCATCATCATCATAATCATTTCATGTATTAGTGGCTTTGAAGCTCTGAGCTTTCTATCTGGTGGCAAAGTTTAGGTTAAGGTGATAAGCTGCAAGTTAACTTTACTTGTGCTGATATGAGTCTGGTTCAGTTTCCATCTCCATACTACACAACTCTAGGGAGGTCACCTGACCAGTCCACATGTATTAAACCAAGCTAGACAAAAAAAAATCAACATCTAGCAGTCCCCATACATTAAGAATTAAAAACTTACATGTTTTAAAATATAGCAGCATATCACATCAGATTTCACAGCTTCTTAATACCTCTAATTGTGTATGTAAACAGCAACAGCAGCTCTTGCACAATTAAGACTACCAATGGAGTCTGGGATTCATGCAGGCTTGTGAATGAAGACATCATTGTACAAGAATTACTTATTACACATAAATGTATCAGAGCACTCAGCCCTACATCTTTCCTGATATGATAATCAGGAGCAAAAGACTGGAGTACATGAGTTTGTGTAGTTCTCATTGTGCACAGCAGAGCACAACAATAGCATGCTGAATGAACTCATGCATTAGTGGCACACTTCATAAACAATTAAAGTTTCATAACACCATAAGGCTAGCTCATGTATAAAACAAACAGCTGTCGATGGCAGTATGTGGCACTTTGTGTCAGTCAGCACAGCAATGCACAACATTCTGGTGAAGTTCAGTGTACGACTACTGCCTAAGAGGTGGCCTGCATCACATGACCACTATTATCAGTGCTACAGTGGGGAGGAAAATGGTGTGCTCAGAAAGTACAGTTTTGTACCTACCATAAATGTAGATGTCCGATAGGCATGCATCTGCAGTCCTTACAAATGGGTTGTCCTGTCGCCAGGCAGCCCTTCGGTCGGCCGGATTCCAAAGTCTGGGTCTGGCCTCGGCTGGTGTCGCACTTCACCCGACGTCATAGCTGCAGTTCTTCGGGTATAAAGGCATCAGCCGACGCCATTTTCCTCAGTGTTTCTTGCCCCAGATGCCAGGTGCCCTCTAGGAAGGCTAAATTTGGATAAATGCAAATGGTTCCAAATAGTAGAGAGCAAACAAAAAATAAGCATGTATGTACATATATACAAACAAATACACCATAATAGATTCCCCAGCTAGCTACAAGGTGTGCAAATACCCTAGCAGTACCACAGAGGGGAAAGGAGGGTGGGTAATCCTGACTGCAGATGCATGCCTATCGGACATCTACATTTATGGTAGGTACAAAACTGTACTATGTCCTTCAAGGATGCATCTGCAGTCCTTACAAATGGGTAGAATACCATAGCCAAACTGGGGAGGAGGAGAAATAGATTATGGTGTAGCTAAGATCCCTTGCAAAACAGCAGTGGCAAAACCTGCTCGGGATCTGGAGTATAAAGGTAAATTATAATGCTTGGCAAATGTATGCACGGAGCTCCAAGTAGCAGCCTCTAAAATGTCTTTGGTAGCCACCCTCGTAAAAAGCTGTGGTAGTGGCTGTAGCCCTTGTAGAGTGAGGCCTGATGTTTTCTGGAGTTTTCTTTCCATGGTAGGAGTAACAAAATCTAATGCAATTTCCTATCCACTTAGAGATTGTCTGTTTTGAAATTGCTTTTCCTTCCATTCCTGTTGCATATGCTACCAGTAGCTGGTCAGTTTTTCTATTGCTCTTGGTTCTGTCCAGGTAGTAACGTAATTGTCTATGTACATCCAAGGTATGCAGAAGTCTTTCTCCCCTGTTTTGTGGGTTGGGGAAGAATGTAGGTAGGTGGATAGCTTGATTTAAAGATACCCTGGAGACCACCTTTGGCATAAAAGTAGGATTTATTCTCATGGAGACACTATCTTGATGGAAGATCAGGAAGGGCTGTACTGCCATTAATGCCTGTAGCTCAGATACCCTTCTTGCTGAAGTGATTGCAAGCAGGAAAGCAGTTTTCCATGATAAGTACTGTAATTCTGCTGTTGCTGCTGGCTCGAAAGGAGGGAGTGTCAACTTTTCTAGTACAAAGTTCAAGTCCCATGCTGGCAATGGCGGCTTCCTGGGTGGCTTTACATTTTTAATCCCTCTCAGAAACTGCCTGAGCAGAGGATGTGAGAATACTGGAGGATCCAAGTTGTATTCTGCTGAAATAGCTGATGCATGAATCTTAATGGAAGAATAGGACAGGCCGTTGTGGAA
Organism: Protopterus annectens; assembly: GCF_019279795.1. NCBI lineage: Eukaryota > Metazoa > Chordata > Ceratodontiformes > Protopteridae > Protopterus > Protopterus annectens. Next base: position 1,822,098,262 of record NC_056725.1, read on the forward strand.
GAGCTCTGCCAAGTATTCCAGGATGTTAGCTATGTTTACCAGTGACACATTCTCTCCTTTTGCAGTACTCCAAATGAAATATCTTTTCCATTTTGCTGAATAATTTTTCTTGTTGAGGGTCTGCGAGCCTCCAAGATAATGTCTTTAACCCTCTGAGATAAATCTGGTTATTTGGTCTTATGCAATGTTCCAGGCAGTCAGCTGCAGTGTTTTCAGGTTTGGATGCAGGGTTTTGAAGTTGTTCTGTGTTAACAGCAAGGGAACTAGGGGCAGAGGCCATATTTGTTCCCGAGACATACTCCTCAGTAATGGGTACCAATGTTGCCTTGGCCAGTCTGGAGCTATCAGGATGATCCTTGGACGGTCTTCTTTGATCTTCAGTAGCACCTTGTGCATCAAAGGAAGAGGTGGGAATGCATATGCTGTCAGGTTTGTCCAACTGAAAGAAAGGGAGTCCACTTTCCAAGCAAGTGGGTGGTACGTCCTTGTGCAGAATTTTTTCAGTTGGTAATTGTGTGGGGATGCAAATAAGTCTATTTCTGGCAGTCCCCATTTCCCTGTAATGGTTTTGAAGATGTCCGGATGCAGCATCCATTCGTGGGCATCCATGGTAGTTCTGCTTAGGATGTCTGCTAGTATATTTTCTTTTCCTGGCACGAAAATTGCTTGTAGCTGAATGTTGAAGCTCAGTGCCACATTCCAGAGGTCCATTGCCATCCGGCATAGAGGGTATGAATGTGTGCCTCCCTGTTTGTTGATGTACCACATAACTGTGGTGTTGTCCGTCCTTATCAGCAGTTGACCCTGTTGAAGAAATGGTCTGAATGCCTGAATTGCCAGTTTTACTGCCAGCATTTCCTTTTGATTTATGTGTAGGTGCAGCTAGTCTTGAGTCCATAAGCCTTGTATGCACTTGTCCAGCATGTGTGCCCCCCAACCGAGGTCTGAGGCGTCTGTTGTGATGGTCTGGCTTGGTTGAGTGCTGTGGAAAGGCAGTCCCTTGTTTGATTGACAGGCCTGGGCCCACCATTGGGATTCTTGTTTCAGGCATGGAATTATTGGAATTTGGGTTTCTAGGCTGTGCTTGTGCTGAGACCATAAATTCCTTAGGTACCACTGTAACTTCCTCATATGTAGTCTGGCATGTGGAATTAATATTATGCAGGATGCCATGTACCCGACAGCTTGCAGGACTTTTCTTGCTGTTAGCTGGTTCTGCTTTGTTAATGCCATGAAGTAGAAAGGGAGTTGTTCCTGTTTTTCTACTGTCAGGAATGCCATTTGTTTTGTTGTGTCCAAATCTGCACCCAAGAAGGTTATCCTTTGGGATGGTATCAGCCTTGACTTTTTTATATTGACTGTGTATCCCAGGGCTTGTAGTAGATGAGTGACCCTTTCCAAATCTTTTGATAATTTGATTTTGTTGTCCGCTTGTAACAGGCAGTCGTCCAGGTAAGGGTAAATTTGAATTCCCTGAAGCCTGCAATGAGCAATTACTGATGCCAGGCATTTCGTGAATACTCTGGGCGCAGTAGATAAGCCAAAGGGCAATGCTGAGAATTGATAATGCTCTGATCCTGCAAGAAATCTGAGGTATCTTCTGCAATTTGGTCGTATGCGACCTTGCAGGTATGCCTCCTTGAGATCTAGAGTTACCAGCCAAGACTCCTTGCCCAGCATGGGAAGAAGCTGCTGTAAGGTCAGCATTTTGAATTTTGGAACAATGAGGTATGTGTTTAAAGCGGACAGGTCGAGAATAGGTCTCCATTGGTTTTCTTTTCTTGGTACCAGGAAGAGTCTGGAGTAAAATCCTTGGCCCTTGTTCCATAGATGGTACCCTTTCTACAGCTCTCATCCTTAGTAAGTGAGTTATTTGTTCTAGAGCTTCTGTCTTTTGATTTGGAGGTAGGTTTGGCATTCCTCTCTTCCTTGGTAGAGTATGGAAGTGAAACCTGTAACCTTGGTCTATGGTCTGTAAAATCCATTTGTCTCCTGTGATGTAATGCCAGTTTACTGAAAATAAGGCTAGCTTCCCGCCTAAGGGTGCCTCTAGTTGTTCCCTGGTAGGCGGTGCTAGAGCCAAGTCACTGTGATTGTCCTGTGGAAGTGGTGGTGGCTGGATCTGTGGCTGTACCTCGCTGGTTGTTAGCCTGCCACTGACGCCCCCTGTAGGCACCTCTGGATTGACCCCTGCCTCTTGAGTGCCTATTCCTGCCTCTCGGAGCTCTGGCGGTGTCTGGAAAGGACCAATTCTTGGAAGGCCAGTTCCTGCTAAACCTTGGAGGCTGGACCTGCAAGAAATCCTTGACTGTCTGGACAGATTTTGCTTTATCTTCCACCTTCTTCAACACCTGCTGCGCAGGTGAGCCAAACAAATTGAGCTTATCCATGGGAGCATCTAGGAGCTTTGATTCAACATGGTCTGGTAAGGACTGCTCTTTTAACCATGCATGTCTTCTGATCACTGTGCCAGTCATGGCTGATCTAAAGGAAGCCTCCAGTGCATCATAGCCGCATTTTAAGGAATGATTACTGACCTGCTGAATGTTATGTACCATTTCCTGTACAGATTTTTTGTCTAATGGTTCATCCGAGGACAGTTTTTTAGTTAATTGGTCTAACATAAATTCCTGATACTGAATCATGTGGAATTGACAGTTCAAAGCCCTAACTGAAAGAGTAGCAGAAGTGTAAACTTTTCTCTGGATTGTTATGGTATACACTGATGATGGCACAACACTTTCCTGGCCACTACAGGATATCTTTTCTTCTTTTTTTGCACGTTACTGTTCCCTGCTATGACTCATGTTCTCTCAAGTGTTTGTCTTTGCAGTTTATTGGACATTATTAGTATCTAGAATATAAAACCATGAAGTAATTTCTTTTCTCTGTCATGATTTTTGTTCAGGCCATCACTAGATCAAATGGTTGGAGAAGAAGCTCTAAAATACACTACACAGCATCTAGAACCCTAATGATTCTGGGAGGCTAGTGGCCTTGACCCCCTTGGCATAATTCACTTATTTTTCCCCACAGTTATTACAGGAAGTTTTAGTCAAACCCACTGTGATATCTTATACATGGCCATACCACCTGCATCCCACCTTGGACATATGAAAATTGGTCAGGCAGTAGCCACAGAGAATAGAAATACAACACCTTAACTACAACTTACTAGCCATCACTAGGTATAGATATACAAAAAGATGATACCTATCCCATGACAACTTGACCAAACATCCTATTTCTTCTAAGGGTAGTATGTCAGAGAACACACCCAGTGTTTTTTTTTTCTTTTTTTATTTATGTACAACACCAGCTCAAGTGACTTGACAATGAGCTATGTGTTAAAGCATATAAATACTGAATGCCATGTTAACTGGAGTTAGGTCTTATGTAAATTAAGTGCAAAAGCAGTCATCAATTTAATAACTTTTCATTTTACTAAAGCAGTACTGATTTCTAAACTAGCTATAAATACTTGATTATTTATTGATTACATACAATAAAATACAGTGGCAGCCCAGGTGTGCATGCAAGCATAACGGGAAAGCAGTAAGCATGCCTGGTGCTTGCCATATACTCTACATGATTCTTCACGCTAGAAGAAATAATGAACGTCTTTGCTCTCCTATACTTCATGTGCACAACCTAGTATAGGCACAGCATAGGCACTGACATACATGCCTCATTAATTCAAACACAAGAGGCCTTCTAGCGTGACTGTACTAGGGAACAGCAGCCAGCCCTGTAAGAAAAAGATTAAATAAACATTCTGGCACAGTGCCCAGAAATGATACACTTGTTCTTCTAACAAATAGAGTTTTACAGTTTCCTTCTCAACATGACGTATATTCTGTTACTTGTACTTTAACAACTGCAGACCATTCGTACTTTGTGAAGTCACACCACACATTTTCTCATTCATTTGCAGCAGACTATGCAGGGAAAAAAAGAATGCAAAATACTGAAAACCAATAACTCTATTTAGACTGTACTTTATGTACCAGGTATAAGCTATACACATAACTAGTTATACTTACTGGAAGTTACTTTAAAACAAGTGTCACTAACTGTAAAATTGCACAGCTTTACATATAACATTTGCCAGACATCCATTTTTATCTAACAACTAAATATACAAATGAAAACACATTCTAAAACATCTCCAAGTATTAAAAACTCTTCACTGCATTCCCAATACTCTTAACATACTTCAAAATGAACTAAACATTTACAAAATGCGTAAAGGAAAATTCGATAAACAAAAGACAAAATTCAATAATGTAAACCAAGCTAATTAAAATGATGGCAGTAACCCCTTAACTGCTGTGTCTTAAATGGCCAGACTTAACACTATCTGCCCAAAGATGTTTTTTTCCTCCTAAAATGTAAGCAACTGTAAACATCACAAGAGAAGAAACATCATTATGCAAAAACATGTTCTGGGAGATAAACTTGGTTATATAAAGTGGAAAAGTGAGTAAAAATCACTGAGATAAAACCAGACAATGAAACATAATTGCATAAATTAATATCTGTAGATTTTTCACAAGATCTTAGTATATCTGATAAGTATAAACAGCTTCAGCACCTCTGGTAAGGTAGTATTTTTATTTGACAAAACTCCTAAAAGCCATCTTGTTCTTCTTATTATTATTATTAGTCATAGTAGTAGTATCATCATCATCATCATTTCATGTATTAGTGGCTTTGAAGCTCTGAGCTTTCTATCTGGTGGCAAAGTTTAGGATAAGGTGATAAGCTGCAAGTTAACTTTACTTGTGCTGATATGAGTCTGGTTCAGTTTCCATCTCCATACTACACAACTCTAGGTAGGTCACCTGACCAGTCCACATGTATTAAACCACGCTAGACAAAAAAAATCAACATCTAGCAGTCCCCATACGTTAAGAATTAAAAACTTACATGTTTTAAAATATAGCAGCATATCACATCAGATTTCACAGCTTCTTAATACCTCTAATTGTGTATGTAAACAGCAACAGCAGCTCTTGCACAATTAAGACTACCAATGGAGTCTGGGATTCATGCAGGCTTGTGAATGAAGACATCATTGTACAAGAATTACTTATTACACATAAATGTACAGAAGGCTGCACTTCAGAGCACTCAGCCCTACATCTTTCCTGATATGATAATCAGGAGCAAAAGACTGGAGCACATGAGTTTGTGTAGTTCTCATTGTGCACAGCAGAGCACAACAATAGCATGCTGAATGAACTCATGCATTAGTGGCACACTTCATAAACAATTAAAGTTTCATAACACCATAAGGCTAGCTCATGTACAAAACAAACAGCTATTGATGGCAGTATGTGGCACTTTGTGTCAGTCAGCACAGCAATGCACAGCATTCTGGTGAAGTTCAGTGTACGACTACTACCTAAGAGGTGGCCTGCATCACATGACCACTATTGTCAGTGCTACAGTGGGGAAGAAAATGGTGTGCTCAGAACAGTATAACATAGTTTTAAGAGAGAAAACAGAAAGAAATACACAACGGGAAACAAGCAAGACAGAGGTAGAGTATGATTTTGGAGGGGTGATACTGCCACTAGAAGAGGAAAAAGATAGGGGTATGGTATGCAGTATAAGACTGTGTACAGAAACCATGCAGGACAGTGTGCAAGAGTCAAATAAACAAAAAACAGCATGACGGACAGGGGTTGTTTTGCACAAACAATGACTGGATGACCAAAGTTGGCACAGACGTACAGAATGTGGACAAATAGTGATGACGTGGGTTAGACAACGCGCAAGCTATGGAGCAGGGCATGTTAAGAAGGGAAGTCACACCAGTTAGGGAACAGTGTGGGCTGCTGACCACAGGGGAGGAAGGTATCAGGACAGTCTGGAAGACTACCTACACAGGACCATTATTGACTGATGATCACATGCAGACACTTCCAGATGGTGCTGGACCACACAGTGGAGCACTGGTCACAGCCTGCCACTCTAGCAAACCTGCAGTTTTTAATAAGGCCTCTATCTGACCAAATCATTGGCCAACACGAACCTCAACTGCATCCTCCAGTGCAGCCTCAATCATCTGCTACAGTTGCTGTTGATCAACAAGTTGAGAGACACTGGGCATCCCCAAAAGGGATTTTTCACCCCATCTTCAGAGAACCATCCAAACATCCCTTATCCAGGTGCACATGAGCCACAGCACACAAAAATGGCAGTAAAGGTGCCTGAGCCTGCCACTCTTCCTGTCACATCAGGTGGACCATCAGAGTGGAGTCACACTCTAATGTTACATAGCAATAAAACACACTAAACTCTAAGGCAGGCATAAATTATACATACCCCATGTTACAACCAGACTTTCCTGGCTCCTGTGACATCCCACCCTACTAAGACATAGCAACACATGACTGAAAGATAAAAGTGTGCACATTACTAGCATCTCCTTAAGGGTCACACACTTATCTTTAAGATAAAAACAAATAATTTGGGCATACAGTTCTTTTCTGGGTGCTCTATTTGTACTTTAGCTTCTCACTCTTGCAGATCTTCATGAGAGTGCCACTTCAGGTTATCACAGCACTGTTCACCAGGTATCTGTAAGGCCTGTATGGCACCCAGGTCATGCAAGACATCCACTTTTCTGAACAGCCCATAATATTATACTCTGTGACCTGAAATGGATGTGAAGGAGATAAATATCTTTTATCGCGGTTATATACCATGCAGCCTTCCTGTGTCTGCAAGCATACCTCTACCTCAAAAGATGGCAAATGCCAAACAGTATAACAAAAATGGCAGCCTGTTGCATACACATACAAAGGACTGTTTGAATTTTAAGAGAGTTTATGCTTTTGTTTTGTTTGAGAAAATGTTAATGGTGAAGAAAAAAGTGGAGCTATCCATCTGAAAATGGATCAGAAGTAAATGATATGGTAGTTTAACTTTAATGCTTTCATCATCCCTGGATGTAACTGAATAGGACTATGTAAGATGCTTTTTGAAGTGTAAAGATTTCTATTATTAAAAGCTGCATATTTCAATATATGTTTTATCAAGTGATTTGTGATGCAACATATAAGGATAATGGTTGATTTGATGAAGTTCATATGTTTTTGAACAAAATCATTTACTGAGAATAAATTATTCTGGCACATTGATCTGTCTTCATTTTTGTATGTTGTTTAATACTTTGGCTTCATTATACAAGAAAACTGTGATATTCTACAGCCACAAGAAAATGTGGCATAAAATAAACCTAATTCTGAAGTGAAAGCATTTATGGATAAAGTCTGGTGAAAGCTCTTACCAATTTGTTGCTACCATCTATTGCTGCATGAAATATAACGTTCCATGCATTTCATGTGTTAATAGATCCATTGCAACCATTAACTTAATACCAATTAATAAGCCATGTGCCTTAAATGAATCTTTCTTTTTCTAACTACTCATCTCCATAATCTGGCTAGTAGGTTTCCCACATCATTAAGGCTCCTATCCTATACGGTGTACTACTTTAAGGCTAATGACCTAGCCACTGTGATTTTCATATATTATTTTATACACAGGTTTTAAAATACAAACCTCAAACGTCAGACCACATGTCTCTGTGTGCTACATTGTAAGTGGCATAATATATTCTGAGACTGTAGAAATACAATTTATTTATTTATTTAAACATTTGTTGACTGGGAAAGTCCAACTAGGACAGAACCTATTTTTAGTGAAAGCCCAGGGAGAAATGCTCCAGAACGCATGCATCTGGAATGTGGGAGGAAATCCAAGCAAACATTGCACTGTTCTGGAATTCTTGCATCCAAAAATTCTATTTATTCCTCACTGCAACTGGCTTAGATGAAAACTATGAAAAGGTTCACACTTCACAGTGCTACATTTTTGCATGTTACTGGACAAGTCAAACATATTTAACTCTTTTACTTTTCCAAATTAAGAGGAAGATAAAGCTTTGAAACTCTTAAAATAAGCAATTATTGTCATCCTAGAAAGAATATGGCATTTACTTACATGTGTTCTTTACAACAGCATGTAATCTTCCAGCAACTATAGATACCTGTGTTCTAAACTGAAGAATAAAGTAAATGTCTATGAGTTCGGTGCGGTGCACAATTCTTCAATAGCAGAACAATTTGTGACTTAAGAAATGATGACATAACAGGCAAACTATTAACTGAAACATACAGGGCATATTCAAAATTGACTACATTGACTTATTTTTAGACTTAGTAAGTTTGTCAGAAGAGTTCTATATACAAATAAAAACAGATACACAGTCACTAACGCATGGTTCTAGAAAAGCACCTTCTATACCTGAAAGTCAAAGTGAACAAGAACTGAACAAAACCTCTCTTTTCATATCTTCTGTAAGACACTGGGATGCTGCAGCAACTGTCGTCAGTTCTTCCTAGTCAGTGTCACTTTCCTACCTTCTTCGCAAGGGAGCCCGCAGGATTTTTTGCAGGGGGGTGCAAACCCAGAGCCCCACCTACATAGCTCTCCCCGCCCCCTGCCAACACAGCCCCGCCCAAGTCCACCCACCCCAAGCACCGCCCACACAGCCATTCCAATGTCCCATTACTTGGCTATTTCTTCCCATTTGCCGTAGACACTGTTCAAATCTGTGTGCATACTGTTTTATGCTTTAGTTCTACAATGATTATAGGCAGTTGGATTTAATTTACAACTTTTATTTCAAACATTATAGCCCAAACATTGAGACATTTACTAAACCTAAACAAAGCAATAGTCTTACAATGAAAACAGATTTGGCATTAAAGGTTCTCTACTTTTGAAACTCACATTCAATGAAACATCATTGAAACCCACATTCAAAGAAAATGCATCTGGCCAGGGCAGGTTATTTACCTTTGAACTGTTTTCAAGCAATAGGCTCCTTGCACACTGTTAGGGCCATGCAAAAGTTTTGATTTACCTGATTGTATTAATTATAATATATAATTGAATTATATCCCTTAAGTAAAAGTAATCTGAATAATTCCACATTAAAGATATATGAAACTAATGAAGATGTTGTTGCTAGAAAACAACTGTATATTTCAGTGTTTCATCTACAAATTCAGTGCCTGCTGCCATCAAAGAATAAAATTGCCTATGTTAAATTAAAAATGGTAGCTGGTATATTGCAATAGAAAATGGATGGCAAGCTGAAAAACAGGTTCATAGTTATTAGGCATCTCATCCAAAGGAGGACATCCTCAGGACTGCAGCATACAGATGTACATGCTGTAGGAATAGAACCTCAAGCCTCTCCATTAAGATGCAAGCATTCTACTTGTGGTGCTACTAACATAGCTTTAAAACTTTATACCACAATAGAGATACTATTTGCTAAACAAAACAGTTGCACATTGTAAATGGACTTGGCATGAGCAGCAGTGAACTTAGCTTCCCTTAAAACTCACAGTTCCTTGAAAATGCACTTGAAAATAAATTCAACCTGCAAACTCTAACTTGGGCATTTCACTTTCTCTATCCCTCACAAACATACCATACCCCCAAGGCCTCAACCTTAGTGCAAGAAATCTGGACAAAGCTTAAAATAAATAGGGACAGATTATAAATATGGCTCTCATAAACTTAGAAAATTGCAAGAGTAACAGGATTTGTGTTAGTATGCATTTTTCTAAATGATATGACATCTAAAACTGAAATGTCTCATTATTTAGCAACTTCAATGCTTTTTAGGAGGAATATGGGGCAAAAATCTGGACATTCTGCAAAAACCTGGACAGCTGAGGGGTATGCTACCTCCCTCACACACACACACACACACACACACACAAAATAATTCTGGTCAGACTTGAATTAGTTCTGGGAAGGTTGCACTGAACGGCACCGTGCTTGATCTGAAGTGGGTGAAATCCTGGTAGCCAGTGATAACTGAACTGCAGCTCAGCAATGTGGAGCACTAAAGCATTTTTAGCAGAGCATTGTTTCATCACTACCTATTGTGTTTGCACATAAGCTGTAGTTATTTCAAACATTTGCCTTTTTTGATTACTACAGAGTACATTTACCCACCAGAGCTATAGTGTTTTGACTTCAGTGTGGAGCTTACCTAGTTGTTGCAGGGCTTGGCTTTTAAGTAAGGTAGCAATGCTTATTTATCATATACCATTAAAGCCACCCAACTAAGTGTACTAACACACAGACACTGCTGTAAGACACTGGTCTCCAATAAAATGCAATGAGCTTCTGAAAATACTGTAATCCTGTCCTTTTATTACAAAAACTGTCATATGCATTTCAATACCCAAGGCTTATACATTATGTAGTTATGTAAATATTCTCTGCATGGCAACAACGAAAAGACTTTCAATGCTGGTAATTCTTTAACAATATGCTTACTAAAGCTTACTTGTATCTTACAATCTCCGACAAGCTTACCTGATGTTCATTAAACCATGGCTACTTAAACAGAGCAACAGGGCACTGGGACAGCATGCAGTTCCTCAATAATAAGAAGCATAAATCAACAGTATAAAAATCTGATAGAAAACCAGAACATTCTGCAAAATCAAGGACAGATAAAAAGCCACGGTCGTATTTGTGATGTACCTTGGATGGGGGGATGCTCTGCACACCTGCACTGCATAACTGCTCCTTGCCTTCCTTGGACACATCCAGAGCCACTACAATGGAGGGTGGGGTGCAATAAGTATGTCATAATTTGAAATGTCTCTGGCTGACAGTGATGGCTCTAACACTCATACCTCTCAACTTCAGAGCAAGAAATCTGGACAAAGCCATACATAGAACTAGAAGTGGGACACAGGCCCAAAAATAAGGCCAATTTTTAAATATTGCTCTTATTAACTTAAATAGAACAGTAGTAGAGCTTGCATTAGTATGAATTTTCTGAAGGGTATAAAATCTGAAACTCAAATGTAAATGTCTGCCATTATTTTCTAACTTCAAGCTTTAATGACTTGCCACTAATTTGCCAGAAAACCACAAGTTTATGAAAAACGGACCAAAATGTGATGCAAAAATACCTGTCAAAAAGGGACACCTTTTTAGTAGTAACATTGTTAACTTGAGCAGCTAACAAAATAAGAGCATCTACATGCATTTCTGAAATAAAAGTAAAGTAATCTATAACTCTGATCATTAGTTATATACAATTATAAACCCTCCACATTTTCTTCCAAAATTGCCATTTTTGAGGAGGGATTATTAGGGGAGAGCAACATTTTGAGCCAAAATTGGGGACAATTGAGAGGTTTGGATATTCCTAATCTACAGTGATTTGCACGTACCTCTCAACCTCTTAATGCAGGAAATCTGGACAAGGCCAAATATATTGGGGGAACATACAAACACTACTAAAAATTGCTCTTGTATAAACTTAAGACAGTCTTGCATTAGCATGCATTTTTCTTTTTTTTAAAACAAGTTCATTGTTTTTAACATACAAAATAAATATCATAACAATCTTATACAAGCAGTTAAAATGTAAATAGTTATAACATTTGATAAAACAACCAAAATATTTACAGTGACATCCACTACAAATCAAATCAATTGATTAAACTGTAATGTCTTACTAATGAAACTAAGACTTTTTTAACAGGTTTTGTAAAGTATCCCATATAGTATAGTAAGACGTTTTTCTAGTAGTTCTTGACTTTATTGTCATTAGTTCCATATGACACACTTCAGTCATAACATTTTTAAATTCATTAAATGAAGGAGGAGTTTCTGAAATCCAATTTCTGGTTATTATTTTTCTAGCCACTGCTAGAATAGACCATAATAAGGGAAGTTTAACTTTTTTAACACTATTAGGAACAGGAGTGTTAAATAATATAAGTGATTTAGAGACAATGAAATTATCTGTGAAAAGAGCCTGCAAAAAATCATTGATTAACATCCAATATTCCTTCAATTTTATACAGTCATAAAACATATGTGCCCAATCAGCATTTATTTCTACATTACATCTCTTACATAAGTTGTCTTTATTATTTATTTTATTCATAATTAAAGGTGTATAGAAAGATTTATGCAAACATTTCCAAGTAAAAAGTCTCCAATTAATGGAAGAAGTAGTTTTATAAGCAGATTCCAATATATATTGTTTATCTTGTTGTTTTGGTGATTCACCATTAATGGAAATGAAATAATTCCAATAAGTATCTGAACTGTAATGAGTTTCTTCTCTAATAATTTTATGTATGTGTGAGAGCTTACCTTTATCAGAAACCCTATGTTGTAAATTTAATATCAAGTAATCAATCAGAATTGGGACAGATTATTTAACTGTTAAAGACATTAAATCAAGTTTATTAATAAGATGTTGTCTAAAAGTCTGAATTTCTAACCAACATGTTTCTCTCAAATCAAATTCTTGCTTTAAGAAGTCTAAATGTTTTACTTTATTGTCAGACAGCAACTGATACCAATACTTTAAATCATCTCTGTGACTAAAAGAATTCTTTCAGAGGTGGATGATAAAAGAATACCTTGTGTATACATTATAGGGAATATGATAAAATTCCATTCCTTATATTTAGGATGCATAAATATAAAATTACGATATCTAATAATAATATTTAATGGGTAACTAGCTATATATTTTGGTGTAATAGATGAAGTACAAAATTATTTTAGTAACCATAACATGGGGTTATTTACAATAATATTTTTATGTATTAATGATATTTTCATGAAGTGAATGCTAATTAGTTCCCAATAATCTTTCCATTTTGCAACATATGACTGATCTATTAACAAAGTAATAACTTTTATAATAGAAGAGATAGTATATAAATTAAAGTCTGGAAACAAAATGCCCCCCTTGAGACCAGCTATTAGTATGTTTCTTTAATGCAATCCTAGGTCTATTAGGTGCCCATAAGAAATTCAACATTTGTGAATTCAATTTCTTAATAATTATTTTTGTAGGTGGGAGTATTATTGATTGTATTAAGTATAATATCTTAGGGAATATTATCATTTTAATAATTGTGAGTCTCTCTTCCATGGTAAAAAAACATATTGTTCCAGCTATTGAAAAGATTTTGTATATTATGAAGACAGTTACTATAATTATTATGTATAATAGATTTAATATCTTTAGTTAATATTATGCCTAAGTAAGTTATCTGACCTGAGTTGGGTATATATTTGTGGAAATCATTAGTGAGGACATTTTTTCGTGTGTATATTGGTAATATTTTAGTTTTTTCTTCATTAAATATCAAACCAGAGATATTTTTAAAATCTGTCATTTTATCAAATAATGACTGCATAGAGGAGTTAGTTCCTGCTGACGTAATTAGAACATCATCTGCAAAAAGTTGAATTTTAGATATTGTATTTTCATCTATATCAAATCCTTCTATATCAGTGCTGTTTCTAATCAAATTAGCCCAAGGCTCCATTATTAAAGTAAATAATAGTGGAGAAAGTGGACACCCTTGTTTTGTGCCTTTTAATATGGGTATTTTTTGTGAGACATATGTTCCTATCTTAATGTAAGCCAATGCTCCTTTATATAGATGTTCAATTAAATTCACAAATGCATCAGAGAAATTTGTACACTTCAATAAGATAAACAAGTAGTCCCAACTTACTGAGTCAAATGCTGAACTTATATCAAGACTAATAAGTGTTAAGTCTTTCTTTTCCTGTTTGCATAATCAATTAGCGTTAAAGTTCTCCTTATATTATCAAAAGTATTTCTATTTATAATAAAGCCTGTCTGATCTATATCTATTATACCTGGAATGATTGTCTTTAATCTGTCAGCAAAAATACTCATAAACATTTTATAGTCAACATTAAGTAATGAAATAGGTCTATATGAAGTGCATCTAGTTGGGTCTTTATTGGGTTTTAAAATTGGTGAAATAAATGTGTATTGCCAGGATGGGGGAGTTGTTAACTCATTTTGAGCTGAAATGAAAACCCTATGTATTAATGAGTAAGTACTCTTAGGAAGAATTTTATAAATCTCTGGTATAATACCATCATTACCAGGTGCTTTGTTTGATTTAAGTTTGTTTATTTGTGTAATAACCTCTGTATATGAAATATTTTTATCTATTAATTTAGTCTGTTGTTTATTAAGTTTTTTGTTCATGTTTGTAGTTATAAATTTCTTTATTTTATCTTTAGAATCCATATTAATGTTATTGTGGTTAATTTTATGAAAGTGATTTCTAAATTCATCTAATATTTCTGGTAAACTAGAAGCATTCTTCTTTTTCCCTGGAGAGAAAATTTCTTTGATATGATTTTGTTTATTCAGCCTTTTTGTTTTATTTTTAAGTCTATGTAAGTATTTGGGACTTATTGAGAAAGACAAAAACTTATATTTCTCTAATGTTATTTTGACTTTATGGCTTAAAATTTCTTTGTATTTCTCATTTAATTTATTTATTTCCTCAATGACTTTTTTGTCCATAATACTGTATTTATTATTGTGTTTATATGAGTCTAATTTGCTTTGAATATCTAGTAATTCCTTGTCCCAAGATTTCCTTTTATTATTATACCATCTGATACTTTGTCCATATAAATATGATTTTAGAGCATCCCAAATGTGAATAATGGAGACATCAGATGTAGTGTTTAAGTCTAAGAAATGTTGCACCTCTGTAAGTATATAATCTTTATAGTCCTTTAGTTGAGTTAAGTATGCTGGTATTCTTTTGATCTGAACATTATACGTACTCTTTACCATAAATTCAAAGACAATTGAATTATGATCTGATATAGGACATGAAATGATTTTGGAATTAATTAAGTCTGTTACCATTTGGTTAGAAATAAAGACTCTATCTATTCTTGAATAAGTTTTTTATCTGTTAGAAAAAAAAGTGTATGGTAATGATTTAGAATCTGATTATTACTATCATTCAAATGATATAAATTAATAAAATCCTTTAAATGTTTTGCATTAGATGTAATTTTCCTTTTTCCCTATAGTAGTAGTATCTTTTTCATGCAGGATACAATTAAAATCACCTGCTAAAATAATATCTCCTATAGAAAATGATATAATCTTATTGAGATGGTGTTTCACTGTATTAATGCCAATTCCTGGTATCCAATATACATTGATTAATGTATATATTTTCCCATTAATCTGTATTGTAATCATACAGAACATTCCTTTATCATCTTTATAAGACTTAATAGTTTTAGGTATGGGCATATTTTTGTTCCATAAGATAGCCACTCCTCTTTTTTCTGTGTGTGTTCTGAGCTAACCAAGACTGTATATTTATTAGTGGCTAATTTATCTATATCCTTTTTCAGGATATGTGTTTCTTGAAGGAATATTAAATTGGCTCTATGCAAATTAATATATCTCATTAAACTTGCCCTTTTACATGGGTTATTCAATCCATTAATGTTTAAAGAAATTCCTTTTAGAGATACCATTTAACTTTTATAAACATATAAAACATATAATCAGAATAACAATTACTAATATAAGTATTATTATGTCTCCTCCTTTAGGTGTTCCATTAATTATAGCTGTATTTAATGAAAATCTTATGGAATTTTGTGTAATTTTCACTTTTATTTGTAGTGACAATGAGTTTATAAAATGTGATGTGGATGTCAAAACTATATACACACAACAATAATCAGGTGAAAATAATGTTTGGATTAAACATTGCACCCAGCCTGGAGTTGAAAACTCCAACTTCGAGTAGCAAATACCACTCAAGTTATCCCCCTATCGTAAGCAACAGTACTTCAGCTGCCACCAAATTAATTCGATAATAACTATTATTAACTAAAGTTAACCTCATTTAATTTGATTATCTACTATAACAAGGCTAAACAATTTATATAACAGCTTCATATAAACATATAAAACATTTAGAAACAACTAATATTGCTATGTACATCTATTCTATATAATAAACTCATAATCAAAATAGCATTCTAACAATCTTGATAATGGGAGCAAAGAAGAGAGAGAGAGAGAGAGAAAAAAGGGAATATCCATATGGTAGTTTAATAAAAGTTTGTAAGAATAAGTTCTTGTTATATGTTTATGCTCATTTGAATTCAATAACATTTATTATCTTAGGCTATTATGACTCAGACATTACTTATATTAGGGTATTCCCACTGTCTGCCATAGTAATACAGTTAAAAGCTTTAAAACTTTAAATTACTTGCACCAAAAGCTTCCTTCTCATATTTATTATTGCCAATTAAATAAAATAATTATTCCCATGCATAAGTTAAAAGAACATACTGCACAGCAATATTGATTCCTAGTTATACATAAATCATTGTGATGAAAGCCATCTGTATTTTATATATCTGAACTGCAGCTTTAAAATATGTCACATGACAATTTCTTCTGAAATATAATCATAATGATACATATACTTGTCTGTTAGTCAAGGCAAATGATTTATAACATTACATATCTTTAAATCATAAGCATCTATATACATTAAGGTGCAGCAGTCATATAAGCTTTCAAAAACAAGTGTACATGTGTTTTACCTTGTATGCCTTCTAAAATATCTCATTTGTTTACTATGGCATATTAAGTCATTTAAAATCATTATAACTTTTATATTTTATAAGTTACATCTTAAATAAGTAAGTTATTATAAAGAAAAACTCACATTTAGATGTCATAAAGTTCGTTTTTCATCACAAAATCGCATTTACAGCAGTTCTACTTCCTGAAACAGTTTACTTCTTGAATTTGCGATGTGTCAGTGTGAAATCAGGGGTCAAAGTTCAAAATGGCTGCTTTCAGCTTCTCTGCATGTATTCTGAATGTTGAAGCTTTTAAAATGACTCGAGGACACTATTCACGAGGAAACCCACATCCCAGATTGTCTCCCATAACATTCTGGCGGGAATTTTAATAAAAGCAAGTGACTGACATTCATTTTGTAATACAAATGGATCTAAACAGTGCAAAACCTTCTCGAAGCACTTTACTAGTCATTACAGTCTCTATGACAGTGAAACCTAACATAAACACAACTTATTTTTATATGCCCCATTTCATTTTCTCATTCAGATCTTATTACATACACATATCAGTATTATCAGAAGCATATAACTTTATAAATAAGAAAGAGAGAGAGAGAGAAAGAAAAAAAAAAAAAAAAAAAAAGGGACCTACAAAGAGTATCTACAAAGATATTTTACTAGCTGTTTGTTTTAATAAAGTAGAACATGAGACATATTACTCTCAACTACTTTAGTTCTAGTTAACTGCAATTATATCATGACATATTATTTGAAATCATGTATTAAGCAATTAAGTCAAGGTATAATATTTAGCAACAGTATTTAAACAGCATAAATAATTTTAAAGAAATAATAAATTATTTTCCCCTTATTTCATATTTTTCATCAAACCTCTCTCCCTCCCCTCCCCCACCCTTCACTAAATGTTTAGTTTAAAGAGAATGCCATTATTTAAAACAAGAAGAGAAAGGAAATGTATCAAATTACTAACCTTAGGTCTCTTTATTACAAAGAGAAACAAGTTGATTCATATCAGGTTATTTGTTCCTCAGGAAGTTTGATTATTTATAAAAACAAAAATCAGTTCTTTGCACACAAAATAATAACTTTGAATAAATCCTTAAGATATTTGTGGCTTTCTTGAAAATGTAGTAACTGTAATTAAAGAGTTCAAAGAAATATAGAACATGTCATTTGTTTTTTAGTCTTTTTTGCTTCTCTGAAGTCTTCCAAGAAGTTCCTGTTGCCATCCTCTTTAGCGAAGGACTTGCCCATTCCATATCTTTTACTTTATCTAATATTTTATTTTTTTTAATATACAGCAAAGCAGAGTCCAAGTCTTCAAAAATTCTAGGGCCATCCGGTAAAAAGATTTTTAGTTTGGAAGGAAATAAAAGATGAGTTTTGAACTGTGCTTTCTTAAGTTCTCTTATTAATGGCAGAAAATCTTTTCTTTTTGTTATTACCAAGGAAGAATAGTCATTGTCAAAACGTACAGTTGCCTCATTAATTTTTATAGGTGCTTTAGCCCATGCAGATTTTAATACCATCTCCTTGTCATAAGATGATAAAAATCTTACAATAACTGATCTAGGATACTTTTTATTTATATTAGAATTAGATAAATACCTATGGGCTCTTTCAATACCAAAAGAAAATGCTTCTGACAGATCTAAAGTTTTGGGAAGCTAAGTATTTAAAAAGGATGTAATGTTGTTACCTTCTATATTTTCTGGCAGTCCAAAAATCCTTATATTATTGCGTATGGATCTGTTTTCCAACTCATCTAGTTTGGATTGAAGGTGTGTGTTCTGTTTCAATAAGAATTCAATGTTAATTTCTTCTTCCTGAATTCTGTTGTCCATATCATTAAGAGTCTCTTCTATACCTGTAATCTGAGCTTTCTGATGTTGTAAATCGTGATGTAACAAATCCATTTGTTTTGTGGTTTTTTTCTATAAAGTTATCAATTTTAACATCCAGTCTGTCCATTTTAGTTGTTAGTTGCTGAATAGTTGATAGTAAAGACTGAAGCTCTTTCTTGATGCTGGAATCCTGACTGTTAGCCTTACTGGAACTCATTCTGAACAGAGGTGATGAAAGAGAAATTTCCAAGAAGATTTCTGACAGGAACATTATTTAAATTTTCTTTCTTTTTTAGATATTATTCAAGATACTGATATTCCAAACGTTTTTAGAAAGAAAATTATTACATTAGTTGAATTTTAAAGTAATTATTTCCTGTCAGTGTAGTTATGTTGGTGGAGCTGAAGAAATCTGCTGCTATCCTGTGTTCATCCTTGGCCACGCCCCCCAGCATGCATTTTTCTGAAGGTTATGACGTCTGAAACTATGTGTCATTTAGTGACTTCATTCCTAAATGATTTGCTAGAAAACCACAAATTTTATGAGAAACAAACCAAAAATAAGAAGCAAATATCTATTCATTCTGCAAAGATATGGACAACTGAGAGGTATAGTTCAATCGGGGCTGTCTGAGTTCGCTACCCCCCCTCACAAAATCATGGTCGAATGGAGCCTCCCCCTGCAGCCATTCCAATGTCCCATTCCTTGGTTATTTTGCCCTATTTACCATAAACACTGTAATGTGCATACTGCTTTACTTCTGATGATTTAGGATTTCATTTGAAAGTTTTATTTTGCATTTTACAGCACAAACCCTAATACATATCTGTTAAACAAAGCAATGCAGTCTTACAATGAAAATAGACTAACATTAAAACTTCTCTGCCCTTGAAACTCACATGCATTGAAACCCACATTCAAAGAAAATACATTTTGCCAGTGGCAGATAAATATTAACTCTGGGCTGTCTTCAAAATCATAGGCCCCTCGAACATAACATACACATGCTCTTTGATACACCTTCCTGACTGTATTACATTATATTCCTTGTACAATACAGTACAGTTGTTAGAGGACATTTTAAAATTATTGTTTTGAACATTTTTCCAGTAAACAATGAAACAAAAGGCATACACTACTGACAAAACTGCCCAATTCAGAACATTTCCATCATAAAAAGTCTACTTAACCTTCTATAGTCCACCAGTATCAGTAAAAAATATGCACAATCTCTGAAGTAGTAAAATCCTCATTAAAGAAATTTGTAACTAATAAAGAGGTTGCTGCTTTATATGTCATTATTTAATCTACAAATAAAGTGCCTGTTGCCCTTGAAGAATAAATTGCCTTTGTTGCATGCAATAAAAAAATGATAAGCTAGTAATACTGCAATAGGGAATGAATAGCAAACTGATAACAGGTTCATAGTTACTAGGTATCTTTACCAAAAGGACTGCAGCATCCACCCCCTTTACAACACAGTACAGTATCAGTAATGCATCTACCTACTGTGGGAGTAGAACCCACAGCCTTCAGCATCAAAAGCAAGGACACTATCTGTTGTGCTATTAACAATGCAAGCAGACTAAACATAAGCAGCACTAAACGTTTGCTTCCCTGCAGCTCTCAGCTCGTAAAATCTACTCGACACTCAGCTGTATCTCTGAACTTTGCAGCACAAGAAATCTGGAGAAAGCCAAAATTTATTTGGGGGGGGGGGGAGAAAAGGCCAAAAACCAGGGACACATTTTAAACATTGCTTGTATAATGTTGGAAAGTTGCTAGAATAAAATGCTGCATTACCACCATACATTTCACTGCCACGTCTTGAACCCAGGGGACCCTGTGCAAAACAGTCAGAGCAACATACCACTACACCAACTCAGCTGTTTTGTGAAAGAGGAAGACTGAAACTTAAATGGCTACCATTTAGTGAATTCAGTTCTCACCATAGCACCGCTGTCAACCTCTTAGCACAAAATACCTGAACAAAGCCAATAATGGGTGAATACAGCCCCCAAACATTCAGTGAATTCAGTTCTCACCATAGCTCTCAACCTCTTAGCAAAGAACACCCGGACAAAGCCAGTAATGGGGGAATATAGCCCCCAAACATATTCAGTGACTTCAGTTCTTACCGTAGCTCTCAACCTTAGCACAAAATTTGGATGAAGCCAATAAATACCTGAACAAAGCTAATACTGGGTGAATACAGCCCCCAAACATATTCAGTGAATTCAGTTCTTGCCATAGCTCTCAACCTTAGCACAAAACCTGGATGAAGCCAATAATGGGGGGGGGGGATATAGTCCCAAAGACAGGGATACATTTCAAATATCCATCTTGTACACTTAAAAATTGCTAGAATAAAAGCTTTTGTTACCATGCACTTTCTGAAGAATATGAAGTCTGATATTGAAATGAGTGCCCATTTTTTTTAACATTTGTTAACCAGGAAAGTCTGACTTGGAAAATAAGCTAATTTTTAGCAGAGGCCCAGGGAGAAACACTCCAGACAGCCAAGAATCAAACGAGAGAACATGTAGCTGTCAGGCAACAAGGACACAAATACAGAAACCACAGATTTTATGAGGAACAGAAAAAGTATGAGGGAAAAGCCTGCAACATTTTTACAAATGGTGGTGGGTAGGGAATTCAGGCTCTTGCCACTTGGGCCCAAGGTACAGGGTTCAAGCCTTATTCTCTACCCACCACCATGTAACTCCTAGGGCATTTTACACACACACACACAGGGGTATATAATCCATGTTATGCAGTTTTTAATTATTTTGTGCAATGGTTATATATTTTGTGCATGACCCTTTTTCAGAATGTGTATTAGCCTGTTTTTTTTTCTTCTTCTTCTTTTGCTTAAACGTTGTCAATTTCAGCATTTTATCACTACTGAAAATATATAATGTCCAGAAATATGCGCTGGCTCAGATGAGTGACTGCTACACTTGGGTGGAGGCACTGGAGGGGCAACCACATTATGGAAGTTGTTAAACCTGATGGGCTACTTTTTGGAAGCTGGCACACAATTCCAAAATCCTGGCTACATGATTTAAACATGTGTGTGGATATTATAGCTCTCAACTTTCCTTGATTTTCTGGTACGTTACTGAGGACTAGTGTTCATCGGTAATGACAGATATTTGAGTTTCATACTTTTGTTGTTTAGAAAAATGTGTGTTGATGCAAAATTGTTGTTCTATTATTTTTAAGTGAATTACAGAAATATTTAAACATTTATCTTGAATTTGGGGCTCAGAACCCCCATTATTTTGTCTTTTTCCCCAATTCTTAAGCAAAGAAGTTCAGAAGGCATGTGGGCATCTTACATTATAGGTTATTTTTATACACACACACACACACACACACACACACACACACACACACACACACACACACACCTTACTAAAGCTGCCTGTTTCAGCTCCACTAAAGCGTCCCATCTTCCGTACACACACATACACCTACCTTACTAAAGCTGCCTGTTTCAGCTCCACTAAAGCGTCCCATCTTCCGTACACACACACACAAACACCTACCTTACTAAAGCTGCCTGTTTCAGCTCCACTAAAGTGTCCCATCTTCCGTCAGTTTCGGTTCCCGCTCGCAAGGGTCCCATCTTCCGTCCGTTCCCGCTCGCTTGCAAGAGTCCCATCTTCAGTAAGGTCCAAAACTGTCCGTTTCAGCTCCCGCGCGATGATGTCACAACTGCTCATTTTAGTTCCCGCTCGCAAACTTCACACGATGATGTCAGCACACCTGCGACTGGGCTTCTTAAAGAAGAATGCCTTAAAAAAAAAAAAAAAAACTTTTTTTTTTTTTTAAAATCAAAAGATTAACTCAGCGGATTCCAGGGGGGGTGCAAGTGCACCCCCTTGCACCTGCCTGCGGGCGCCCTTGCTTCTTCGATAATCATGCCTTACTGTTGTAGGTCTTCTTCCATGCAATCCATCTATCTCTAGGCTAGATGCCTTTCTTTACTCTTGCCTTCTTCCTCTCACAAATCTTTTTCACCAAACCATCTCCTACTTTCCTGCACATGTAACAAACAATCATAACCTATGCTCCTTGACCTTTTCATAAATTGGAGTTACTTTGTCTTCTGCTCTTATGTCATTTCTTCACCTGTCCCAAAGCATGCATCCTACCACCCATCCCAGGCACTTCATCTCCATCGCCTCAAGTTATTCAACTGCTTTACCTTCACTGCCCAGGTTTCTGTGCCACACTGGGGCACTGGTCACACCTCTATTTTGTACACCTTACTATTCAGTTTTACTGGCATTCTTCTATCACATATTACCCTGGACACCGTATATAGTTGGCTACCACACTTCTGATTCTAGCTCTGACCTCCTTATTCAGACTTCCTTTCTCCTCAATCACCCCTTCCAGACACTTGAAATTGTTAAACAGTTCGACTAGTTCCATTCTATTTCAACTTTTAAATTCTTCTTCTTCCACCATTTGCTGTCACGATAGCTGTCTTGTCTGTACTCAAATTCATCCAGTCTGCCTTATGTTTTGTATTCCATTCCCCTATCATGTGCTGAATTGCCTGTTCAGAGTTGGCTTGTAGGCAACACTGTTGTTACAGTCCTTTGTTGATTCACCCCTATTTACTAATGTAGGCCATCAACATTATGAACATAGTGGTCTCCGAGTTGAGCTCTAAATGTACATCCACTCCCACTGATAAACCTTCGGTGAGTCTGAATCCTGTTTGTACTTATGTCATTGGATCCTTGGAGACAGTCTGCACTAATTCTACCAATGTTTCTGGGATTTTGAACCACTGCACAAGTGTTGAAATTATCTTTCTTGGTGACCTTGTTGTATGCTTTCTCCAGGTCTAGGAATGCAATGCTGGACTCTTTTTCATCTCTTGTTTTGTTTCTACTACCTGCCTCATTTCAAACATTGTGTCGGTTATGCTGCATCATGATTTCAATCTTAACTGCTCATAATCCATCTTACGTTGTACTATTCTGTATATTCATCTGAGCATTCATTTATCAATCACCCTCTCCAGCACATTCATACAGTGTGAAAACAGTCTAATACCTCTGTACTGTCCACAGTTATGAATGTCCCCTTTGTTGTACACTGGCACCAGAATGCTTATTCTCCAGTCACATGGGTACATCTTTCAATTTTTCTCCCCATACTGTCTTCAGAATCCTCAGAAGTCATTTCTTCCAAAACTCATACATCTTTTTTTCCTAACTCATCCAAAACCTTAATCATATCTGCCGTGACTTCATCTCAGCCTGCTGCTTTTCCTAATTTTGTTTTCCTTAGTGCTGTTCTTAGTTCTTCCAGGGAGGGTTCTTCTCCCTCTTCCTTCTTAGACTGCATTAGTCATACAAATCTCTTGGTAGTACCTTTTGTGAAAACTTTCAGAATTTGTTTACATGAATTTGTGGTCTGTTAGTGGGCAATAGAACTTCTGTGTTTTTTCTTTTTCATTCAGAAATTGCTGGAGCACTCCTTCCATCTGCTTTTGATGTCCTCTGGACTGATGAACAGATTGTTGCTGGTGTCTCTTATGAATGTTGCCTGATGACTATCTTCCTTGTCTTTCTGTCTTACCCTTGCAGCTGGACAGAGTTTATTTCTATCATCTGCTGAGGCATCTTCCAGAATCTCATAAAACTTCTTTGCTGTCTTGTTCTCTGCCATTATGACAGCTATTTTAGCCTCTTTACTATCCAAACAGTATTCCTTCTTTGCCTGGTACATCTTTTCCATCTTCAGCTTAATCCTGTACTATTCCTTATAATAACTTCTTGGACTTCTACACTGCACTACATTTATTTTATATTATCCACACATGCTGTTTTGAGATGCAATCATTCTTCACCTCCGCCTATTTCTACTTCTTCCCAAGGTGCTAAAGCTTTGAGTACTAACTGAAACTCCTGTACTTTCACTCCAGCCAGCTTCGAGGTGCTCAGCACCTAGGTGTCATTAAGAAGCAATTAAAGCTAAAAAAACGGAGAAATATTTTGGTTACTCCTGTGAAGACAAGACTCACATTTGTACAGATAAGATCTTAGTAAAAGCATTTAAAAGAGACAACTGATTTATGCTTACAGATAAAAGAAGTTGTGTGAAAAATGCAACATGCTAAGTTCTTTTCAGTATTATATGAATAAAAAAACAGATTATCTAATAGATAACACTAGATGAGCAACGTTTTATATGGCGCACATTTAATATGCAACAAAGAATGTGGGGTTTTTTTTAGACTCTCCATTGGTATTCATGTCAATGAGCTATTGCAGAAGGAAATAAGGCTTAGAAGATGGTGCAAACATAGCTGGCAAAATTAATGTAGTTACATATATGCACACCAAAACAATGGCAAAGCAGCTAAGCAGATTACAATAGCACAAATTAACGTTAAACAAGAGTAACATAAAATCAGAGTGCCAAATCTGAAATACAAGGGTTACAGCCTAAGGTCAGAAGGTCTACAACTTGATCCAGAAAAAAATCTGAGTAATTATGTAAATGCCAAATTCAAAAAAACAAGCAGACGTTACAGAGCTTTACACATACAAATGCAATATCTAGCAAAGTTTGTAACAAAACCATCAGAGATAAAAATTACACCTCTAAGAAAGCTATTAGAACAAGATGTAGCTCAAGAATTACTTATGAACAGGAAAGGGATTTTGTAGTACTTAAGAACCCAGTTATTGGTACTTCAACACAAATACTGTGATGCAAACATGCAA
The DNA here is from genome assembly GCF_019279795.1 of Protopterus annectens. NCBI lineage: Eukaryota > Metazoa > Chordata > Ceratodontiformes > Protopteridae > Protopterus > Protopterus annectens. The sequence goes on from NC_056725.1 coordinate 1,822,123,380, forward strand.
GCTGTGTAGTAAGCAGAAGAAGATATGATCTTACAAGAAAACAGACTGTTAACTATTGGCCACCAGCATTCACAGATGCACAAAAAGACATGAAATAAAAAGGAGCTGTTAACAACAGTGATACATGTGAGAAATACCACAAATGTGTCTATGGGTAAAGAAGTTCAGAAGGAAAAGACCACAAACTCTTGCAAAGCATATTCAGAAAGTTTTTGCATATGGTACCTTTAATACTTCAGAAGATGGTAATTAATCTTCAGAAATATGATCTAAAAGTAAAATTCACACCAGGCAAGGAAGTACATATGGCATATGTGTTCAGTACTGCAAATTTACCAGACATGCATGAAGATCTGCTAGAATTAATTAATTGTAATATAATTTTGGGTAAGCTACCAATGACAGAAGAAAAAGTAAAAGAATTTCAGAAATGTCATGACAATGACTTAGAAAATGCAGCTGAGGAAAGATATTACAATGAAAGGCTGACCTTAGCAAAAATCCTTTCTGATGAAATTCATTCATTCTTGTTTTTCTTTCAAGGAAAGAATACGTTATGTCCAGGGATTACTGTTCCAAGCTGACAAAAACAACAGTTCCCAGACAAATGAAAAAAGAAATGCCTGAGAGGACATAACAGTCATACCTGTGAATACAGAATGCAAAGCAACTCAGAACAAGTAATACAGACTTGTACCACAGCAGCAATCCAAAAGAAGAACTGCTATCATACCCAGTTCCAGATCAGTTGTGGGGAAGACAGAGTACAGACTTATTCCAGGTCAGAGAAGACATCTACCTTACAATCATCGATTATTCTAAATTCCCAGAAATAATATTAATGCTTTCATTACAGTCTATATTTTTGAGGCGAGGGATACCGGATGTTTTAAGAGTTGGCAGTGTTCAGTAATACGCAAGTCAGGAAATCGGAATATTTGTACATGAGTGGAATGTCAGATATGTAATGTACAATCTACACTCTCATCAGTCAAATGGACAAGTGGAAAGAACTACCCAAACAGTGAGGATCTCATGAGAAATACACATAACAAAAGTTATCAGACTTGTCATCTTGCAGACCTGAAATTAATGAATACTCCATTGTAGGAATACACTCTCTCACCAGTTTAGCTGTTCATGGGCAGAAGGTTGAAAAGCAGGCTACTGAATTCAACTATGTTATTGCTGCCAAAAATACAAAGTAAAGGAAATCATGGAAAGAAATTGGCAAAGACAGAAATATTATTATGACAGACAATGCAGGAGACTACCAGGCTTATAGGCAGGAGACAAAAAAATTCAAAAACCATGGGAAGGTCTGCACCATGAAACTAAAGTCGTTAGTAAAGGCTTCTGCACAAACTGCCAAGGAAGATAGGCTCTACAGAAGAAATACCAGCCATATGCACAAAACAAATATGTTAAAATAGAAGACTGAAGAAAAAGAAGAGCAACCAAAAGTGTTACAAAGACTCCTTCTGCAATAAATCAGAGACAATGAGAAATGTGGCAGTAGAGAGCTGCAGAGATATTCCTGAAGCCGTAGTGCAGCAAGTGTCAAAAGGCATATCAAATATCCACTGTAAATAGGACTGTTAAACATGCAGATCACTGAAGGAACACATACAGAACTAAAGAATGTTCTAAAATTAAAAAGGAGTCTAAGACATATTAAAAAAACTTAATTTGAGTGCAATTTAACTTTGCTCATATATATATATATATATATATATATATATATATATATATATATATACTAATTTGTCTAAATGCCAATTTATTACAATATTCTCACTCTATTTCTCCTACTGACTTATACGTTTGTAATTTTCAACTTTTAACTAAAATGTAACTGTAAATTGGAGCTTTTCTCCCCAGGACTCCATTGAAAATGGGCTCCTAGTGGCCCAATAGACCATCCTGGCAAACAAACTGCAAATAAAATAAAAATAAGGACCAAAAAGTTCCATTATTTTATAATATGAATCTTGAATATTTATTTTATTTATTTTACTTTGTTTTACATTTCTTAATCGGGAAAGACCAACTGGACACATGTCCTTTTTAAGCGGAGGCCCAGGAAGAAAAGCTCCATGTACACAGTAAAATATTACATTAGGCAGCTGATATACAGTTAGATTACACACAATCATATATAGTATCCATACACTTTTTTTATTAATAATGCTGCTGAAAAATAATACCTTAAAAATAGTTTAGACATCAAATACTTCAGAGTATTTGGGATATATATATATTACAAAATAGCTGGTAGGATGAAATATGTATAAATGATAGACTGGATAGGAAAAGTTCTGGGGTGAGAGGATAGGTATACATAGGGAAATAATGAGTTGAAAGTGGAGGGGCTGATAGAAAGTTTTCATTTTGATATTATGGCATACATAATACAGCATTAAAGTTAATAGAAAGTTTTCATTTTGATATTATGGCATACATAATACAGCATTAAAGTTAATTTGCAATTATTGCCCTCATAGGTTCATAGGTAGGTACTAGGCTATTGGCCCTAGGGCCTATATAAGCCTACCAAAAAGGTACCCTGGCTTTCGCCACCCAAGAAAATTATTTTCCTGTGCCCCTATCAAGCAGAGCCACAGAAGGGATCCCCAGGTTGAATTTCCTATTTCCCATCCAATCACCAAGATTTTTCTTGAAGAGTGGTAATGAGAAGCTCTGTTTGACATAGATAGGTAGTCTTGTCCCAGAGTATGGGAAGTCTCTGGGACAGGAATCTATCCCTCCAGCATGTTCTGTTTATTGTGGTGACAAGGTTTAAGACCCTAGAGCATGTAGCTCGGAGGGATTGAGATTTCTTTAAGTAGAGCATGTCCAACAGCTCTGGGTTTGACATAGCTTTGTATGTTAGGCAGAGATCGCCTCTGAGTAGGCCATATGCGACGGAGTAAAGCTGGAGTTTTTTGAGACGGTCTGCGTACGGCATCGGTTTGAGGCCAGTAATCCTCTTTGTGAGGTATTTATGCAACCTTTCCAGTTATTGTAGATGTCTTGTGAGGTACATACCAAAAGGGGCGCTGTACTCTATAATGGGTCTAATGAGTGATAAGTAGAGGGGAACAACAACCTTTTTTTTTCTGGATGAGAACCCTTTTGTGATGAGATGTGCCACGTAGAAGGATTTCCTGACCACTGTGGCGATGTGATCATCAAAGGAGAGACTACTGTCCACCTTTGTCCCAAGGTCTCGTATCACACTTTCAGTGTTAAGTAGATTACCACCTATGTGGTAGTTCATGGGTACAGAGTTTTTACCAAAGGGGATGACAATGCACTTTTTGGCATTGAGCTTCAGGCCATGGTTTTGACATCAGGCATCTGTCTCAGTGAGACCCTTTTGTAGGATGTCCACATCGTTAGGAATTTCGATTATGGCTCCTAGTTTGCAGTCATCTGCGAACTTAGTTAGCCAAAGACCTTCTGTGTCAGCCTGTACTTCAGAGAAGTAGATACCAAACAGGAGAGGTCCCAGGACTGAACCCTGTGGTACTCCACTTGTCAATGGTCTGAAGTCAGATTTGGAGTCTGCTACTTTCAGAGTGTGGGTTCTGCCAGTAAGACAGTTGGCAACCCATCTTTTCCCATTTTTACATAAGGTTAGTATGCCACATCAATATTAGTCAGTGCGACTTAAATCACAGACAGCCAATGTTTACACCGCTGAGTGGCTATGTAGCATAATATATGCTCCTTATAAATACATGTACTCTATAGCTTTAAAAAAGGGAAATGTCAAATGAGACTAAAGAGTCAACTCCAGTGATCTGTCAAGGAACACAGACATTCTGGGTAAATCAGTTAAAGAAACACTGCAGGCAAAAACTTATAAAACATACATTTTTTATATTTTAATTAAGGTCTACTCGATCTAAACTTGCCTGCAACAGAATAATCATTGTTAATTTATTTATTTTATTTTGCAACCTTAAATGTCTTCGTGGGTGTTTATATTCCGATGAAATTTTTTTTCCCTGCAAAGCTAAACCTATCCCATTATGCAGTGTGGGGTCATGAGGCTAAGTTGCCTAGAGTATTTTGTCAGATTCAAGTTGTAATCACTTTTAATAGAAAACCTGAGAAATACTGCAAACTTTGAGAGTCCTCAGTACAAATGTCATTAAATGGATTGCACTGACTCTTACAAATGCTTTTCCTCATGCTGTGTTCCACATTCCGTTAAAGCAGCTTCCACAAATGTTAATGAATTGCTGAGATAACACGTGCTTTTAACAAAAATTTTCGCAAGTTTTCAGTTCTTTGACAGGTTATTCCTCACATCTCCACCCCTTAGTCAGACAGTTTTATATGTCTTGTCTTGCAAAATTCAGCAAAAGCAGTCACCAACGTTACACTTAACTGCTATGCCACTAAAATTATTCCCTCATGTCTGTTCTTACTCCTGTCATTACAGCAGCATTTTTGCAGAAAATAAAGTTATAAAATGCAAGTGTTGACTAACAGTAAAGGCAAATCTGTTTCTGAAAATATGGCTACTAAATTATTCAATTTGAAATCCATACTCAAGGCTTCACGTGATTATCTTTGCATACAGTAATACCATTCTAGCAAGAAAGCAGCTGTGTTATTTCATGCAGAGCTTTACATAAGAACACAATGTTACTTTGTGTGCTTATTAATGTGTACCTCTCAGAGGCTTCTGACATGAACCTCTACCTTCTATAAGTACCACTTATTGTGTACATCTTACTAGTTAGTTGCATTATGTAATATTTAGGAGGTTACTATATTTCTTACTAAATATAGTGGAATGCCAAATGTCATTGTCCCTATCTATATGCACACTTCTCCTGCTCAGTTTGAGTTAATAGTGCTTTACAATATACACTACTTAAATTATTTGAACTTACTTTTACTCAAATTTCTGAATGTCGCCTGCAAACGAAAAAAAGCCTATCACAGGCAGCTTTAGTTGCACCATGGTCTTTTTTTTTTTTTTTTTTTTTTGGAGTTATTTGGTCGAGTGGCGTTCGAAAGACATGTGTAGAATGGGCGTGCCTTAGTTGAAGGTTGGGCATCAAGCTGGCACCTCGGCACCCGTAAAAAATCTACTGACAATCATTAGCGGACCGGAGTTCCGCTGTGGCGACCCCTAACCGGGAAAAGCAAAAAGAAGACGAAGGAAGAAAGAAAGCTAATTGAGCAACAGTTTGAGTCTAGCCCATCACATCTGTTTGAATTCTATTAATCACACTGTGGGTTGAGTAGTACATTCATTTCCCTGCTGCTCACTGTATCTATCTCCAAGCTCTGTACATTTTATATTTATGTACTTTCTGTAAGGGTACCTGTCAAATCTTCGAACACTCAGAATTTCGAACATTACATGGTCGAGACCAAACGTTCGAAATTTTGAGTGCTCGAAGATAGACTTTCAACGGCACCATATGGTGCAGATAGGAAGAAGTTCCCTTTTCTGCTCTGAAGTGCGGTCTCAGAGTTGGTATATTTAAGTAGGGGGGGTGTGGGGGGTGCACGGGGGCTTGCCCCCTACCTACACTGTTAAAGTGTTTTTTTCTGTGTACTTTTTTTTTTTTTTATGTTCGAACATCCAAGTGTCGAACATTTGGTCTCGACCATGTAATGTTCGACATTTTGGATATTCGTACATTTAATATAGACCCTTTTTGTAAGCAACCCACCAAGTCCACTCTTCAGTTCTCCATTACTTCCCCCCATGCAAATCATACAGATATGTGCACAGCTCACTGAGACACATTAACCAAAAGAATATTATGAAACATGGAGCACTGACCACATCTCCCTACACTGAGATGCTTCAGAGTCTAATGGTGACTAACACATGGGCTACTGTAAGGTCAAGACCACCAGCAGCTGTAGTAGCAAACATACAGCAATGACAACATCTAGCAAACAACTAGGCACATACTAGCAATGTACTTTCAAACCAAAGAAAAATGTGCATCATTCAATAAAGCAATGTTGTAGCTCCAAGAGATCAAACAAACCACCTCAAGTCAGGCTAGCCAACACACAACCATGCTTGTAAACACTGTGCCCCATCAGCCACCCACATATGTAATGTACCACATAAGAACAAATTCTACAGCCACAACAAACACACAGTCTTCCAATACCTAAAACACAAATACCCCTTTTGCAGCATATACTACATAACCCTGACACACACATGCAACATACCACAGCTGCATATAGGTATAGTGATATGGAAAAAAAACTATCATATGATGGAAAGGAAAATATATTGTTCATGAGAAATGTCCTGCCTAATCTACACTGGCATAGCCCTTTGAACTCAGTCATACTATTACTTCAAAGATCTTGTCATGAAGCAAAGAGAAGGTTGTCTGTATTACATCAACAATTATGGCGCCACCTATAAACCACAGGAGACTCTGGCAAGAATTTCTGCGACCATTCCATTCACTCCCATGCAGCTAAAATGATCCCATTCAAATGAAAGACAACTAATTTCTGCTGATTACAATCATCACCTACTCTCACAAACTTATAACAGTATACTTTTATTACTGGGCATTATTACTCACAGACACAAGTCCTGTGGATGAGATATCAATCTGAGGTCCCATCTGGTGGCAGCACAGGAGGAGGAAAAGCTCCAATGACACTTATCAAAATGACAGTACAGGAAGTTCCCTGGTGCCATGGCCAAATTTCATCTAGTCAGTATAAATACCATCTTGGTCTTCCCTAAAAAGTGGACACTATCCTAATGGTACTAACCCAGTCAACAAAGAGTAAGTAAATCAAATAAAAATTATATATGCAGTGTACAGAGAACTATCCACCTCTCTAAACATCAATGCTAACTGGTGTCTGCTCCTATACTGTAGCTGTAGGCTGGTAACCATGACAGCTAACCAACTAAACTGACACTTGTTGACTACATTTAGAGTACTAGTCAGGTGTCACAACAGTTTTTCTTTGCACTTTAACTGATTTATAAAGACACATCACCAAACACACAGACAGAGACAAACACACACACACACACAATGTACCTCTGAAACATGGACTTTGCCCACCTCAAAAAAAATACTGCAAAGTCTAAGGGAGAACTAAAGCTATTGAAGGATGGCAGCTCAAGACACACCCAGTTGTTGTGGCAAGCCCCCCGCACTGACACCCATGTCTCTACAGTAGGCAGCAAACGTGTCAGTTCAGCTGTGCTCCACAGTTATCCATTTTGTTTCTCCCCCCTGTATGTGCTCCACAGTTATCCATTTTGTTTCTCCCTCCTGTATATGTTTGCTAACAAATCTTCTGAAGTATTGCAGTGAGCTAAAAGGGTTATGACAGTGTGGGTAAGGTAACACATTTCACATGAAAAGTATATTTTCCTTTCCCTCATGTGATATACTTTTTTTATCTCAATGTAAACAGCTGTGGTGTGCATATGTATGGTGGGTAGGTATATGGTGTATGCTACAAAAGGTACATTTATAACTGTTTGTAGGTATTACAGACTGCATGTGTCTGTGAATTTGTTTGTGTGCTGCGGTAGCGTTGTCGCCTCACAGTAAGATGTTGTCCTGTTCAATTCCCAACTAGAGCTTCTTCTGTGTAGAGACATGCATGAATGGGCTTACCTTCATTGAAGATTGTGCATCAGGGTTGGCAACTCGGCAAGTAAAAAATCTACTGCCAATCATTACGGACCGGAGTTCCGCTGTGGCGACCCCTAACTGGGAAAAGCCGAAAGACGCAACAACTACATAACATATGGGGGAGCCGTCAGTACACAGTGTTTGCTGGCATGGTTAATGGTGAATTAGTCTGAGGCAAGATGCCTTCTTTGGTCCCTTGTGATTGCAACACTGCCTTATGAAGACTTGCTGTTTTATAGTTTGCAAGTACATTGTTGGTGTGTGCCCACTTATTTACCAGGTGGTGTCTTTACAGTGTGTTTGCTGATACAGCTGCTGCTGGGGGTCATGACCTTACAGTAGCTCAGGCACTGCTTACCCCATTATACACGGACGTATCACAATGTAGAGATTAGATCGTTGCTCTGTGGTTCACAGTACTCCTTCAATAAGTGCGAATCACATAGTGGTGCGAGTCTGCCTGATTTTGGGGGATAATGCAAAATTGGGCATGGTGGACTACTTCTTAAGAAATATATTTGTAAAGTATTCACAGTCTGTTGTTGGATACACTAAAGATGAGGGACATAAGTTTACTACTCGCTTTGTGTCACAATATGTGATTAACAGAATTCAAACAGAAGTGATTGGCTAGAGTTAAACTGTTGCATTAAAATGCTAAAAAAAGACAACAGTGCAACACATGCTGCCTGCAACAGGCTATTTTCCCTTTGCAAGTGTCATTCAGAAGGTTGTGTAAATTTAAAGTTTAGCAGTGTCCATTGAGAAGCATTATTAACATATGTGGGTTGGGTTGGCATAATGGTTAAGGTGTTTACCTTGAACATACAAGGTTCAGGGTTTGATTTATACATGTTTGTTAGTTGTCATAATGGTTAAGGGGTTTACTTTATAGACGCAAGGTGCAGGGTTTGATTCTCACATGAGGTAATTGGCTTGGCTTAAAATAGCCCACAAGGGTAGTTAGCCTAGTACTAATCGATGAACCTATGAAAGAGAGAGTAGTATGTTCCATTCTTTTACTTTCAGGGGGTTGATATAGTGGTTAAGGTGTTTACCTGATAAACACAAGATACAGGGTTTGATTCTCGCCTTTCAAAGGGAAATTGTCTAGGCTTAAAATGGCCAGCAAGCGCAGTTAGCCTAATATTTACATATGAACCAAGAACATTAACTGAGTAGGACATGTGTGTAGGTAGGTACAGACAGTGACAATTGTCATTCCTTTTTGTTTTGTAGGGCATGCAGTGAGTAACCTCCAAAATCTTCAACGATGTAAATATTTACTAAGATATACACAATAACATAATACTTACTGAAAAAAGGTGGATCTGTCAAGATACTTCCTGCAGCTTCCCTGCCACACCAATATACCACAGTGTAGATACAGTGAGGGGAAAGCACCATTTTTCAAATCCCCACAGAGAATCCTAGAATTTGGACATCCCATCCCAGCTGTGATATAGCATGTGAACTGTAAGTGTTTCTAATTTAAGAAAATTTAAACAGAAAAGACGACAGTGTGCTTTAAAAGTCTGAAGCTTATTTAATTGGCTCTGATTGTTTTTGATGTTGGAAGTATAACCATTTACCTTTCTTTGTTACTTTACTTGCATCCTCTGCAAGCTCTGTATCAGTCTCTCTTTCTGCGAAAACTGATATAATTTTCCAGAAATTGCTACACATCAGCCTTGAATATAAATTCTATGTATATGTTCTTTATTTTTTCTATTATAAAGGACTGTTTTAAATATTTAGTTATTTGTCTTTGTTGACCGGGAAAGTCAAGACTGAGCAGAGCCCATTTTCATAGGCCCAGGGAGAAAAGCTCCACCACAGTACTTTTATATTAACAAGTGAATTTCAAACAGTTCTCAGAAAAACAGTTGCATTTCTCATAAAACAGCAAAATTACAAGGGCAGGTAAGCACAGTAGAATATTTACATCAACGATTATAAGTCTATACAGTTGTTCCAGCTGTAAAATCTAGCAGAAGTAATTACACTGATACTCCAGAAGGGAAAACATTGTTCCAAATACACTGATACTTACAGGCAGCAAAATATGCAGGCTGATGCACTACTGTGGAACATGCTACTAATGTATATGTGGCTCCCGTAACATGTTCCTTAAGCCTTTGCATCTTGATAACATTGCTGCTAAACTTTACAGGCTGCATATATTTTATTTTAAATTAAACTCTTAATTTTCTTGTAATTAAACTCTCGGAATGGTTACTTGTTAGGTCTGGGCTGCACATTGCTTTTTGTGGACAACCAGCATTATATATCATCACAGGTTAACTGCTATACCTAATATACTCACAGTTTACCTAATTTCTGTGATGAAATATCACTGGTCATAATGTTACACAATAATGTAATGTCTGTGGATGGTGTACACTCTGTAATTGTTTAACCTTCTTCAGTGTTAAAGTTTTGCCAGTGTTCTGCTCCCTCTCTCTCTCTCTCTCCAAGCACCCTTCCAACTGTTAAAATAGCATCTCTCTCTTCTTCCACAGCTAATCACTCTCTCCCTGTATTTTCTCTCTTGTATTTGACTACTGCTTTACTAGTTTATGTAGCATCTTCCAAAAAATTAAGGGTAAAATTAATTTTATAAATAGAGGGGCAGGGCAATGCTATTTTTTACTAATCAAGTATCAGCCCAGGAAAAAAAAGGCAGCACATACCTAACTTTTATCAAATGTAGGTGCCAGTAATGTTTTAATTATCTTACAAAACTGTTTGTGTGCATTAATACTTAACAGCTGGAACAGACTCCTGTGCCCCAATTCAACAGCAATCACTACCTCTGAATTCCCAGCTAAAGATAAATGCTAAAATTTCTGTTGATAAAAAAGAAGCACTGTATTTTAGTTCTATTTCATAGAAAAGAACAGAGATCCCAATTTACTCTATTAGTCTGCTTCCTGTGGCCAACTGTTTTATTTTTTTTCTTAATACCTGGATCCCCAGGACCACTCTGCCCACTCTATTCACCCTCTCTAGGCTTGGGTCACTATGCTACCCTACCCACCCCTATTCCTACCCACCAAGCCCTCTGCTAAATACTCTCTTAACTCCACCTAACAATCATCTATATCCAGTCACACAACCGCCATTCTCTTAACTCCACCTACTAACCAGCTATATCCAATCATTAACTCTATAACACAATAATAATCCCAATATAACCACTTAACCATACTCTAAGGTCAATTTTCCCACCTCCTCCTACCAACTCAAACCGCTACATACTTCATAACTACTATCCCCCCTCCATCATATAATAAACTATACCCGCAATATATAACAATTTATATCCCTAAATAACTAAATTCCTCTACTTAAAACTAACTTCACCATCCTAGCAAGTTACCAGTACTCTACTACATAGGATCCTCCTTCCTCTGCTCCTAAACACCAAGACACCTATCCTCCTTAAACTTCCTATTAAATAACAGACATCTACCTTCCTCTACATCACACATACTTCCCAATCATAAACACTTCCACATATCACAAATTCATTTCTGTCACACTCACCTGTTCAAAATTAAACACCCTCACCCTACACAATTCATTTCTCCTCAAACTCAACCTCCAATCAAAAATTAAATAAAAATGTCTATATTCCTAACTACACCTGCTAAAGCTAACTAAAACGATCTGGTGATGTTCACCTCAACCCTCAAACCCTCCTCCTTCTATCGACACTTCCCCACACAAGAAAATAAAACTGATTATTCCTCTTCTGCATTAACCTAAGAAGTTTATAACAAACTGCCAAAAGTACATGCCTCGGAGGTCCATCTCTTGCCAGACATTGTCATAGCCACCGAAACTGCTAAAACAAGAAACTCCTAATAAGGAAGTTGTTTCACCTGGCTGTAATATCTTCATATGTGGTAGAAGAAAGAAAAAGGCAGGCAGAAGTTTTATCCTATGTAAACAAAATCTAAACCTCTCTACTCACCCACTTACTTCTGCAGTCATAAATAATGACAAAATTCTTATGTCCTCTCTTAAAATAAATAAACAAAATATAACTGTAATTAGAGGCTATATCTCCCCAGAAATAACCGTGACACTACCGAGAAACTCCAGTCATGGGTCACCAATAACATCTCCCATAAAAAACAAATCCAAGGTGACTAACACCGATTGGGCTGCAGTTGATAATGACTACTCTGACTTTAACATCAATCTCGGTAGGTTCAGCCAACACAAACTCCCCAACCAAAACTGTAGCAATCTGTTCAAGTATAACCAACTTAGACACAAAAATAAAATTAAATCTGACAAAAAAAAAACACTTTTCACATCAATCAACAAAACCCTAATCAAAAAATATTCTGGTCACAAGTAAACTAATTTGTCCAGGCCATACCACCCAACCAACACTCTCAACAGGTAACCATACAGATTCCATAGCAAGCCGATTCAGCTCCTTCTGTATTCAAAATGCATCCTTCCCTCCGAAAGAACATAGCCAAAGACTTACCAGAAACAATAACCACATTTTATTACTATGTAAAGCTATGTATGAAACAATACTGTTGTCTAAACAGTGTTACTATATATGAAGATAACCATGTGAGCTGTCAGTATGCACTTCACACTGAACATTTTACTGGCCACATTTTCAGTTAGATTTGCCTAAACTGCAAACTGACACATGCATTTTATAAGTGGTCTCTGTGAAAATGCTGATCAGATGACAGGAGGAATGAGAGTCATGAGGGACGTGCCACTTTTAATGACACACCAGGCTTGAAAATGTGCAAAGGCAACATTTTAAAGAAGAAAACTGAAGAATTGAGAAAATATAAGTCTTGAGGAGGAAAGTGAGATGAAAGACTTGGAACAACAGGGAGTAAGCACATTCCTGGGAATAGACGAAGAGGCAGCAATGCTGCATGAATGAATGAGAACAAAGCTCAGTAAGGGGAAAAACCTCAGTGAGGAATATTTTAGAAGAATATATTTAAAAACTGAAAAACAGGCCTAATGATAGTTATACCACATCTCCCTCCCTGTGCACTGTTTATTAAGCCTCTTGACATGACAGTAGCATCCTTATCTAACTTAGTATGGGGGCATTTCACAGACTAACCTGCTTTATTAGCATAATCAATATCACAAAATGAATTAATTTTGTAATGCTTATATGAATGTCTTCAAAAGATTGCATTAACACTACAAATGCGTCAAAACAAATTAACTACAAAAGATATTTAGAGCTATGATAAGACTATGACTTGCAACAACACAATACTATATAGCACATGCACTTATGGAAAAGTGGATCACAATCTGTATAAAGTGGCTGACCACTGTACAGTTTATGCAAGTAAAACAAATAGTTATGTTCACCACAAACTTGAAAGAACTCACAAGACTTTGTAAAAGTATCAAATATAAGTGGTTTACAAATGTAACTGGGGAGGAGTAATGGACTAAATTAAAGAATGCTTAAAAATTCTACAAAAACTACCATCTCAAAGTATGGTGGCATTTGACTAATCTTTCATTCATTCATTCATCCATCCATTTGCCAAATTACCCACTTAGTCCAACACAGATTTGGTGGGAGACAGAGTCGTTTCTGGCAATCACTGGGCACAAAGCATAACATGGAACGGGGCTCCAACCTACTGCAGGACTCACACACATATTCCCTCTTACTTGGCATAAATGCCTACAGACAACTTAGAGAACAGCCAGTTCATCTATGGCCTATCCCTGGGATACAGAAGGAAAAAACAGCACCCAGCCAAACCCATGTAGAAAAAGGGAGAATGTGGTGACTCCAAACCAAATGTACTAGCAGACAACTGAACTGGAGGACCAAATGTTGTCAGGCTGCAGTACTAATCAGCGTGATGTGTAACCTGCAAACAGCATAACTGCTATAAAAAAGGTGATGGACCTTTAACAGAAAATGATTTCACTACATAAGTGAAAAGATGATCACGAAACAGACCAACAGTATTAATTATCTCTGTCCAGATCTGTGCCTTTTTGTTTTCCAACACTCAAAGCAAATGGTATGAAAGAAACTTTTAACTACATATTCATCCTTTTTTCAAACAAGAAACATCTATTGAATTATCCCTTATGACACAGACAATCTTACATTTATATAAATGAAAACAAACCATTCTGACATATTTTCAGTTGCAAACATTACACATCACATATAATCTTCTGTACAGAACATTAAAAAGCTCATTCAATTCCTGCCTTCCCTTAAACCTCATTTCTCCTCCAAAACATTATTCTGTATGTATTGTTTTCACAATTCCCATTAAGTAATTTGCTCCTACCCTTTTGTAAAGATTCCACTTCCAGTTATTTTATCTCTGTTACTATATTCACTACTTCTGGTATGGTTGGCTTAGACTTTCATTTCTGTTTTTTTACTAACTGCTTTAGAATTAAAGTCTGCAAGGCCTTACTATGTCTAGTCAATTCTGATTATGTTATCACAGCTCAAAAAATCATTTTGTTGTTGCACCTATTTGCTAGCCTAGTATTTCTGACGGAGTAGTCTGTCAACTCATTACACTCCCAAAAAATAAGTTCCCAATTACCTCTTTCTTCCCTATCACACCTCCAACATTTCCAATCCACCTAAGGAAAATTTCTTGGGAATCTGCTTGAAGTATAAAATACCAAAGCAAACACAAACAAAAATCCTAAATCTTCTACACTTTGTTGCATATTTGGAAGACATACATATGTGTTCTCATTCTTTCTTTGTGAACTGTTTATCCAGTCTCTCTTCCCAATCCTTTCTAACCTCCTCTGATCGATTCCTGTACTTGTCATGAAATACTTTATCCCGCCTTACTAATTATTCCTTTTTTAACAACAGCTTCTATTCTAGATTCTACCAAAAACACTACCAGTGTTGGTCTTTCACTTAGGATCCCTCAATTCCTTTCTCTTTGCCTATACTCTGATATCAGTACTTGTATCCTCAGCCTCTTCCCATTGTACTACCTTTCCCTCTCTAAAGATTTGCTCCCAATACCTTAGATCCTTTGCCAGTTTTCTCCAGTAAATTTTAGTCCCCTCTTGCCTATTCTCTGTACCCCTAACTGCAGTCATCCCTATCAGCAGAATCTCCTTTCTCAATTCCCATGGTGGCTTAGTTCTTAGCATACTTTCTGCTATTTTATGAACATAATATTCAGTATGTTTATTGTTATTCTTCTTAAGAATCTGCATCCAAAAACCCAGACTTTCCTTGTTTCTTGAGGCCCCCCATTTCATCATCATCCTTTTCCACTTTAAATTACAGCTGTCTGCTTGTGCTTTATACAAGAACCTTAGCTGTATAGCTCTGAAATATCCCTTCAAATTAGGTACTCCCACTCCACCTTGTTCTGTTGGAAAGATCTACTTATCCCACTTGACTCTTGCCCTCTTTCCCTCTCAGAAAAAATCCTTAACTATTAACTGCTATCCACAACTTTTCCTCTGGTTGATAAAAATATGACTGACCTGCATATAAAACTAAAGGGACTAAAAACATTTTCACTGCTTGTATCTTGCTATCCATATCCCTAAAACAACACTTCCAGTTTCCCAGTTTTTGTAATCCATCCATCCATCCTCAACCTCTTTTCCCATTTTGCACATGGGGTCGGGGTGTCACTTCTGCAGTGACAATCATCTCGAGCCAAGGTTTACACCACCGGGTGGCTAGCCCTGCCGCAGTAATTCATTCGTACCACTCATTCGCGCGCACACTCTCACCTACGGCCAATTTAGAGTGTCCAATCCACCTATCTTTTGTTTAGTATCTTCCCACATATCCTTACCTGCCATAGCAGAATCCTTTTTAACCCAGATTCCCATAAATAAGGGTATTGCCAACTACACGTTTCTACATTTCTGAGGTTATTAAAGTAATTACAGTTTGCCTAAGCAAACCGTCCTATAAAACAATAATACTAGTTTGTCTCACAGCTGTTATAGCAGGGTGACTTATTGCAGCCTTAGGATTTTTTTTAGAGCAGGTGACTTACTGCAGACTTAGGGTTTCACATGTGCAGCTTAAGATTAAAGACCAATATGACAACAAACTTTTCAAATAGCTAGAAATCATGAATTTTACTACATTATATAATAACGTTTATCAGTTAACCCTGAAGTATGGTGTTCTTTCTTGCACTTCATGGTTAGCCAGCTGCCACTCTAACTCATACCCAATGTCCCAGCATGATACTAAATATAATAATTTGTAAGAGAACTCCTTTCAATGACTAAAGTAACAGGTAAAGAAAGAACATCAAGAAGAACCCACTTTTCTGGAAGTAACATCAGTTGAGCAAAATAAGTAGACTGCCAGGGGGTTTTGGCCTTTGACAACAACATTTTCCAATGGGTGTTTCTGTTCGATGGCAAAACACATCACAGTTAGCAAACCACTCTCTCTGGAGCAAAGGATATGTGCAGCAGCAATTTAGTCATTGTTAAGGTTTTGCCTGAATGGGATACAAGAGCTCATCTGACAGTGCATGTTATATACACAAAGGGCTCTTTATCTAACTGATTTACGCAATATGCTCAATTTATTACTGGATGAAAATGTGAGGTTTTCCCAAGTGATATCTGATCCTCATGACAGACCAAATATAGTTCCTTACAAATAAAGGCATAAAACTTAAACAGCCTAGAAACAGAAGTGATGGCCACCAAAGACAGCATCTGCATTTTTCATAAGAATTTCACAGCTGCAGTACCAGCCACTTTGAACAGAAGATGGGTAGGCCTGTCAGTTAGAAGTCCCAAACAAGGTTCATATTCTTCAGAGGAGGGCTGTATTCTTCAAAAGAGAATGAGTCTGGTCTTTCTTCTCAAAAATCTGTAATGAAGTCTGGTACCACAGAGAATGGGAAAAAGCATAAGGAATCATCCCTGCCAATGAAGAAAGTATGCAGACATCATAAACTTCCAGTTGTTATGATGAACACAGAAGAAAAGAAGGAATACATTTTCTCACATTGGGTGGGGGTCAATCTCAGTTGTTTACCACTTCCAGAATATCCTGACTAGAGTTCCCAAATCCGCAGTTACAGGAGAAGTCTGGAGCTAGTGCTCACAGAGTCTGGTAGCACATTTATCTCCCCTGGAATGGGCTACACATGTCTTACAAGCCACATCCAGTGAGTATTCTTCACCTTTCCTTTTGTATGTAAGCTATTTCTGTTAGTTTGTAAATATATGGACATATATTGTTTTAGTGCTAGGAGTACAAATTCAGCATTAATTGATACTATAATCCATCAATACCCAAATTAAGAGCACTGCTACTATATAAACTTGTGAAAAATAAGTGTGGTTTTCATCTGTTACATGAAAAGTCTCTGCTAATTACAAATACATATTAAACATATTAGCTTGATAATACAGTTCAGATGTGGTGCATTACAAATGTACTGCTGGGATGAAAAATTAGTTATTGTTACGACTGTAATTACTGACCAGTTGTCATGTATGTTTTATTTTTCACTGAATATCTATAAATACCTGCATTTGTCTGATAGCATGTTTTGTATCACCCATGTGGCCTAGGTAATGGTTGTATGGGGTCTGTGGACAAGTTCATTCACACCATTAAAAAAAAGTGAAGCTCTTATATCATCAGACGCACAGCCTTTCTTCAGAAGGAGAATAAGCACATGTAACCTTATATTTTTCATATGCCATATAATGGACTGGTCATCTGACAACAGAAAAAAGGGAAATCCACTCTCTGCTTCCCTTTCAAAACTTGCACAGCATAAAAGCAACCTTGTGCACAAAATGCTTATGTGGAGGCTCCTTTCTGGGGGTGAAGTGGGATGCACTCCTCCAACATCATGGAATAGCTGAGATGGGATCCCCCAACTACTACCAAAGCATATGTTAACAGGAGCTGTATGGGATTCTGCAAGAATGGAATGCCCGCTTCAGGTTGGCGAGAGTGGAACAAAACATGGCAGCATGGATCTGGCACCACAACATATTCATGACAGCATTGTGACTCTGCAGCCCCTGATACTTCAATGCTAATCACATCCTTTGCAGCTTCGGTGCCTGCAGGAACATGTTGGGGAAGAATGAGAGTGATCAGCCACTACCAGATTATCCATTCTGAGGACAGGGAGGTGGGCTTGGCTCATCAGCATGGTGACACTATTAGGTGTTAAATCGTGGAGATCAAGCCAGTACCAGTAAGCCAAAGGGAATCTGAAATGCAGAGCTTCCCCACAGGAGACTGCAACAGCAGTAGAGTCACCAAGAAGAAAGGGGTGAGCCCCAATGAGGGAGAAGAGTAGGTCAATCCCCAGGACAAGCAAGATCATGTCTTACATATGAACAGATCAGTGACGATCACCATCAGGCCAAAGAGGATCAAGAAGGTCTTAGTCTAGACCTTCCACTACTTCATCACTCAAAATATTAAGGTCCTGAATTATTGTTTTGAGATGGGATACAGGATCTGAAGTGCCTAGACACAGTAAGGCCTTATTAAGTTAAATTCTGTTGGCTGCCAAAAAAAGCAATTATTACAAAATGGATATCAAAGTCTACAACAACTGTATTTGAGGTACTGAATATTATAAAAGAGATAAAAACTGGAAGAGGGATTTTTAGAAAAGGTAAAGAGCAAATGACACAGAAGTAAATGGAAATTGTGGGAACAATACATGCATAACAATGTTCAAGAGAGGAAGAGTGAGGTTTAAGAGAAGACAGGATTTCAGCATTTTTTTTAATTCTGGACTGATGACAGTAGCAAAGAAAATATATGTGATTTATACTGTATTTAAACAAAAAAATATCAATGTATGTTTGCTTATGTCTTAAATGATAATTTAACAAAGGTCTTTACAGACAAGGGCGCCTCTAGGTGTTTCTGCAGTTACCTCCTACTGCGCCTCTAGGCATCAAATATTGCTTGTTCATATTTGCATTTATAATTGCAAAACCATGCTACATACAAGGTATCAGAATATTTTATCTTGAAGCATACAAGATGGCAAACACAAATGTACTGATATCAGACTTCTGTCAATGAGTATTTGTTAGAACTGTAAGGTGATAACTTCATTTTTTTAAAGGCTCAAGCCACACCCACTGGGAGTTGAAGGTACACACTCAAAAGAGCTGTATTTGAGGGAATGACAAAGTCCTGATTTGCAGGGGTCTCTGCTGAGAGGAATGAACTATACTGCAGAGTATCTAGGCAATCCTCTGAATCAGCCTCAGAGAAGACTTTCCGACATACCTCAACCTCTTAGTGCAAGAAATCTGGACAAAGGCCCAAAATTAGGGACATATTTTAAATATTGCTTTTATAAACTTAGAAAGTTGCTAGAGTAACAGGGATTGTTTTAACATACATTTTCTGAAGGATATGAAGTCTGAAACTCACATGTATGCCATTAGTTAGTGACTTCAGTCCTCAGATCATCCCAATCATTTGCCAGAAAACAACAAATTTTATGAGGAACAGACCAAAAATATGAG
Organism: Protopterus annectens; assembly: GCF_019279795.1. Taxonomy (NCBI): domain Eukaryota; kingdom Metazoa; phylum Chordata; order Ceratodontiformes; family Protopteridae; genus Protopterus; species Protopterus annectens. The sequence goes on from NC_056725.1 coordinate 1,822,142,582, forward strand.
CCGAAAATCTGTACAGTTGAGAGGTATGCTTTCCCAGTTTACAGACACCTGCACAAAGTCAACAGGAGCTATTTGTCCAGACAGGGGAACACAATGTTTCTTCTTTTGTAAGGCCACTATCATAATGACTAGCATACTTGTGTATATAATTGTTAAAAAGAGAGATAAAACAGTAGCACTCTGTAATGAAAGTGGTGTTGTCTCAGATTGGATAGAAGGGACCTCCTATTCAGACCCCTGATAATGACTGTTCCATAGTCATAATACCAAATGACACTATCCAGGGACTTTTAACAGCAGGGACAGAATCTTCTGGATTGAAACCATCTAAAACTTTGTAAATGAGACGTGGCTAATGAAGCTGCTGAGGTACAGGAAAGGAATGAAGTTTCCCGACTTAATTTAACTAAAAAAGTGAAGAGCAAACCCTTTTGCTTCTTTTCAAGGTAGGCCTGACCTCTACAAGCCCTGTGAGAAGTAGAGTTTAGACCTGTCCTAAATCTACTAAGACAAATTGGTCCCTGAGCATTGCTCCTTCTATTGAAGGAACTAAAGCCTTTATATGTAGCAATGCATGATGACACAGCACAGAGAAGTGATTTGCCAAGAATCTCAAAGCTGTATTTAACTAATTTCTGAGTATAGTAATAGCAGCCCACACTAGAGGACAAAAGAAAGCAGTTCAGGCATTGACATGATATGGAATCTTTACTGTGGCTGAGATGCTATCAGACATCCTTGGACACACCATCTGAGATGGCTACATTGGGTGCAACTCTGAAAGGCTTTCTGATGACCCATACTGGGTTGATACTTAACCCTTCATCAGTCAAAGAAAGAACAGTTGTATAAGAACTTACTGTAACAGCGGATGTCCTACATTTCACTACTGCAATATTCATTACGTATGGTATATTCTGCCAAGGATAGCCAAATGATCAGCCAGCATTTCAAAGCCTTTACACCTTCCAGGTGCCATACAGCAGATGTATAGCCTACGTCCATGGCATAAAGTACATATGTGATGTGCAAGTGCCTATTCCTCTGAACTAAATTACCTGAGAATAACTAGAGTAACCCAAGAGGAGAACCAAAATCATGTACATCGAGGAAGAGAAGAAGAACAGAAAGCAAGAAAGAATCACTGGCCAGAAGGAAAGCAACAGAAAATAATGGGGAAGGGAGGGAGAAACACAATACTGCAACAATGAAAAGTAGGGCATCTACTGTTATGGTAAGGTCTTAAACAACTGTACTATGTCCTTCCTTATCACTGTTGCAGTATTCTTTATATTTGTACAGTACAAAAGCTACTAGAAAGGATTGGAAGAGGTAACCACAGATAAGCCTTCCAAGAACCCACGAAGGATGGTCCTGGCCCTAGAAATCACATCCAACTTGCAATGTTTCTTAAAAGTGTGTACTGAAGACCAAGTAGCAACTTCCAGAATGGATCTAGTATCCACACCCTAGAAAATGCACAAGAAGAGGCAACTGTCTCGTATAATGAGCATGAACAGAAGAAGAAAGCTGCTCGCCATGAAAAGAATAACAAAACAAAATGGCTTAAGACATTCAGGAGGAGATGGCTTGCTCAGAGACAGCCAAACGAAATTTCTCACAATGAAAAGAAACAAAAAGTTGTTCAGATTTCCTGATATCTTTTGCTTATCTAGGTAATAGCTAAGCTGTCTATGTAAATCCAAGATGTGAAGAATCGTCTCACTAGCATTCTGTGGAGAGGGGGAAAAAGAAGGCAGATGAATTGTTTGGTGCAAACAGAAATCATTAACCACTTTGAGCATAAAAGAAGGATTAGTGCGAACAGAGACCCTGCCTTTGTGAAAAAATAAAAAAGGTGGAATTCTCATTAGTGCATGAAGTTCAGGGAATCATCAAATTGTTTTACTTCAAAACAAAAAGCAAAGGATGGATTCAAAGGCAGACAAGTAAAAATGACTGACAAAAGAGCTTTGACAAGACAACTATGCCAGACTAGACGTGAGCAGCTCACACAAATAAGAAAGAAACATAGGAATACCCAGAGAAAAAGGGTCCAGTCACATTTGGGACACCAAATGGAAAATCTCTTCCATTTAACCACATAGGATTTTCTAGTAGTGGGTTTTCTGGCCTCCTGCAAAACCAAAAGAATGTCCTCAGAAAATTGGTGTATAAAAGGAATCAAAACCCTATCACCTAAACAGCCAACTGAAGAGTGGGGAAGTGAGGTACAATAAGAGATCCCTTGTCTCGTGTAAGGAGATCTATTCTGTGAGGTAAATTGTGATAATTGCTCCAGCCAGATGAACCAGAAGGGGGTACAAATACTGTCTGGGCCAAAAGGGAGTCACCAGTAAGATTTTGGGCCTGTCCCACATGATCTTGAGCAGGACTTTTAGAAGCACAGGAACTGTGGATGGGTGGGGAGTTGTGTTTATACATACACCCCCTTCTAGGAAAAAGGTATGGCATCCACTTTCCAAGCCAAAGGACTTGGCACTCTGGAACAGAACTGGGGAAGTTGTCTTTTCAGAGGGGATGCAAAAATATCTACTTGAGGAGTACCCCACTGATGTACAATGTCCAAAAACACTTCCATTTTAAGTATTCATTCATGAGGATCTGTTCTGGACCTGCTCGAGTGTCTGCCAAAAGACTGTGCTCTGAGGGAATTTACATTGCCTGAAGAAAAATTGATGATGGACTATAAAATCCCAAGACGGAAGAGCCAGTCTGCAAAGCAGGTAAAGACTCTGTGCCCCTGTGCTCCCTGATATACCACATGACTGTGGTACTGTCTGTAAAGATCTGTAGAGGACCTGGAACCAAAAGGGAATAAAAAGCATAAACAGCCAGAATCAGAGCTCTTATTCCTCACTGTTGATATGGTCTGTTAGTTGTTGAGGGACCAGAGACCCTGGACCGTGATATTGTTGGAGAAGACTACCCAACCTTGGTCAGAAGCATCTATGTACAGCTTCTAAGAGGGAACAGGAACCTGAAAAGGCAGGATTCAAGGAAATTTAATGAATCCACCAGTGGAGCTCAAGCTTGAGACAAGGCAAGAGAGGTACAGGGAAATCCAGAAGATGGTAGTGCTGAAGCCAAATAGTCTAGAGATACCACTGAAATGTTCTCATATGGAGCTTGGCAAAAGAAACCATGGGAACAGCAGATGTCAAGTACCACAGGGCTCATAGAAATTCCCTGGAAGGATGGACTGGAAGAAGGAGAAGAAACTGAAAACAGATGGTCAAAGATAAGACCTTGGGAAGAGGAAGGCAAGTCAGTGTCAGCATGTTCTGAATCCTGCAACCCAGAAAGACTTGGTCCTGAGATGGACTCAGCACAGCCTTTTTGAGATTTAGGGTGAATCCCACACTGAGAAGATGACCCATAGTAAAGTGGAGACCATGAAGCAGGAGCTGCTGAAACAGGGGCTGAATCAATAGGTCATCCAAACAAAGGAAGATGTGAACCCCCTGAAGTCTGCAGAAGGCTACCACTGGGGCCAGGCATTTGATAAAGATCAATGGAGGTGTAGAAGGACCAAAAAGCAAAGAAGAACTGAAAGTGAGAGGAAGAAACAGAGAAATGTAAAACTTTCTGAAGAGTGGATGAATAGGAATGTGAAAGGTAAACATCTTTCAAATCTAGGGACACCAGAAAAACTTTAGAAAGCAACAGAGGAAAAAGCATCTGCAGAGACAGCATCCTAAAGGAAAGAACCTTTAGAAAGGTGTTGAAAAAGGAAAGATCTAGAATGAGACTCCATAACCCATCCTTCCTGTGAACCACAAACATCCTGGAATAAAAACCTGTGCCCTGCTTAGAAGGGGGGAGGGGCTGGTTGGATGGTTCCCTGTGTCAAAAGATCTTGAAGAACCAAAGGAAAATGAGGGAGTTGGCAAGGAGGAGGCCAAGAAAGGCCTGAGAAGGGAGGAATGGCATTCCAAACCATAAAATAACCCTTCTGGATAATGGAAAGAACCCAAGGGCTTGTGGTTATTTGTTGCCAAACCGGAAAACACAGAATCAACCTGAGGGCTACAGGCATCTAGCCAAGAAGTGAAGAGGCTGAAAGTCAAACAGAAGGAGATTTGGAAAGGAAAGAAGGCTTTTGACCCTTAGAACCCTGAGAAGCCCATCAGGAAAAACTCTCTTGGAAACTTGCTAGCCACGAGATAGCTAAGTTGTCTACGACCAAAAGAAGGCTTAGATGGATAACTTATTTGAAAACGTGGAAGAGGAGAAAGAAAGGTTTGTTTTGGATCCTGCATAATCTTACCCTTATGTTGAAGGGTCTGAAAGACTTCAGCAGCTAAGGTCCAAAAAGATTCTTGTTGTCAAAGAAGACTCAAGCAATTTTGCCTTGATGTCTTTAGGTAGCGCCTGTATGTGCAGCCAAGAGTACCTCTCCATCACAGAACCTGATGCAGTTGCCCTAGAAGAAGCATCAGCAGCATCATAACTGCATTTAATACAATGATGAGCCACCTGGAAAGTGGTACTAAAACAGGAAATAGCAGAATTCTTTGCCTCAGAATCAGACATAGCAGTCAGAATGACCCCAAATTCAAACAGAAGAGCCAGGACATACCTGGTCATATGGATTTGGCAGTTAATGGCTCGGCAAGCTAAGGTAGAAGAAGTGTACACTTTTCCCATACTTATCCCATGGCACAACTGTCCTTATCTGAAGGCAAAAGCCTAGAGAAGGGCAGTGACTAAGACAGCTTATCAGTAGCCACACAAATAACAACAGGGTCAGAGTAACGGCGTTTGCATAAAAACTTCTGAGCTTCAGGTACCTTATAAAACCCATCAGGTTTTTTAGGAACAGGAAGTAAGGAATCAGAGGCTTGAGAAGGTGAAGAGAAAACATCCAAAAGGGCATCCAATACTAGAGGGACTGCAGCAGATACAGGAGAATCTAATTGCCATAATACTTTTTTTTAATTTCAGACATGTGAAACAATCCCACTTAAAATGCTCCATCATAGCAACCACAGTATACCCAAAAGATAATTTTTCCATATGGTAATCAGGAGAAAGTGAGTCTTTCTCTTTAGACCCCAAGGAAAGATGATTGTGGATCTGAGAGGAGAAGGCTAATGACTGCTCACCAGAGTCAAAATCCACCTCATCTTCAGAGGAATCAAATTCCCTACGGCACTCTTAAGGAGTAGAGGACAGGGGAAAAGAATCAGGAACAGATGATCTTTGAGGGGGCTTCAGAGCCATAAGTATATTGAAAAAGCCCCTGAGTAAAATCCTGTCATTCTTGTTGAGGATCCTTAGCCACACAGGACACGTCTGGTCTTTTGTTTCTTCTTTTGGAAAAACATCAGCAGCTTTAGCTAGTCAAGGAGTGTCAGACCCCTGCCTAGATTCAATGAGGGTACCATGCTTCTCTCACAAGTATCTGGAGAATCGCTCTAGGCCTATCCAGTATAATCAGCCATGGTTCCCCATCCACATCTGTAACAGACCTAGGCTCAGCTTCAGCGGATGTGCAGGTATGCAGGCCTGTGTCATCTTCCAACTGAGTCACAACACAGGGAGTGAAACAGGCCCCGGACAGTCCTCAGGTTATTCATCCAACTTGATGGAATAGTCCTGAGGAGGCTGGACAGCAAAAGAGTCAGTATGGGCCTTTTGGCCTTTTCTTCAGCAGCAGATGAACATCAGAGTGGGTGAATTTGGAGTCCATGGCACCCTAAGCCAAAAGTTTTAAATTACTGTTCTCCAGGAAAACTGAAAAGGACAAAAGATAACTGAAGAGAGTCTTACAGAGAGTCTTAGGGAGAAATTCTTGGCAGATCTCACACTGACTATGGTTCTATGTAGCACCCAAACAAAAAAATGCGTGTCCCGTGGCTATCTTTATGAGGAATCTGCCTCCCACATTCACATTTTCCAATCTGGGTTGACATGTAAAAGGCAAACTAAAGGAGAAAAATGGAAAGGAAGAAATTCCAACAGTGCACTTACCTTTAGCAGGCTCAGCAGATGTACCAATGCAATGAACATCTTGCAGACCAAAATCAAGGAAGCATTTTGGGTGGCATCAAGTAAGTTCTGAGGATTAGGTGCTTCTATGTCACATATGTACCATACACCTTGGATGTAGGACATATGTTTGAAGTATGGCGACTGGAAGGTATAAAGGCTTTGGTATATTGGCCGGATGTTCAGCTAGCCTCATCAAGATACCCCAGATGTAAAGAATACTGCAACAGTGATAAAGAAGAACATTCACGATTAGTGTAATAGGCTTCTTCATGGCTAGACTTGGCAAGAAAAGCATCTGCTGTTTTTCAAATTTCATACCTTCTCATAATGGTCTGGCACCAGGCTGGGATCACGTAAGGATCTGTTGCCTGTTCCTGCAGGGGGCATCCTCAATTGCTGCCATTGTAACATAAATGAGGCATACCATAATACCTTCCTTCTTTTCTCTTATGGTATCTATGCTAAGCTGCTGGCATTTATGGCAGAGCTTTACTTCACACTTACCACTCAAGCAACACAATATGGGTCTTGGCTTGAGATCTACTTACCAAAGGAGCACATTGAAACCTTCAGGTTCTTAAGCATCAAACATGGGAACTTGACAAGGAACGTTAGGGCTGGAATCAGAAAAGAACTTGGTGTGGCACAAGATGGGTGGAGCCTCCTTGTCTAACATGCAACACACTGGCATGTGAGTGTATAAAATGGGAAAATATTACATAGCAGGAGAAAATAAAGAGGAAATATGACCGTTATGTACTTACCACAATGCTAGATCCATGTTGCCTTGTCTTTGTCCAGTTCAACCTTTTGAGTTATCAGATCTGACCTTGGCACCTTTTGAAAGCTTTGGATCCAGGGGTCTGACTCCTCCCCTACACATAATTCTCACTGCTTCCCCTAAAGTACATAAGGCTGACTTTGCTTGCTTATAATCAAAAACTTTTGCAATAAGTACTGTAAGCAGGCTAGTCTTTAAAAAGATTAAGAAATGGCTATATGAGGGAAAAACAGCAATCAAGGGTTGTTCAAAGACAAGATACCAGGTGAGGTCCATCCAATCACAATTAGCACTAAACGATAATAGTGGAAGGGTTGCTGAACCAGATTAAAACAAGACAATAGAGATCTAGTGTTAAATTAAGATAGCTTTCACATCCAGCGTTGCCTGTTTTTGTCTGATTGCCTTTGGGACAGATTCCCAAGCTAGCAAAAATACCTGGGTGGTATCAAGGAGGGATATTCCTGAGAAAGGTGGAGCCAAAGGATGTACATGATCTAAAGTGTACATACAGCTTATACTGGAGACAAATGTGTGAACAGCTGACCAAGAAGCCGCAGCACAAATGTCGTCAATAGGAACTATGCACGTGAAGGCAGTAGATGTAGCTATAGCTCTTGCAGAATCAGCCTTTATTTTTTTAAAGATGCTCCTAGATTGTCATAGACAAAAGTTATACAGTCTGAAAGCCTCTGGGATAGAATGACCTTTGAAACACTATGACCTGTTTAGCTTTTTGACAAGGCAGCAAACAACTGATCACATTTCCTAATGTCCTTAGTCCTGTGTAGATAAAATTTCAGTTGTCTATAAACATCTAGTAAATGAAAAGTACACTCTCCTCTGTTAGAATATTTTGTGAAAATACTGGTAGACTGTCTGATTAAGGTTCATCTTAGATGTCACCTTTGGAAGAAAAGTTGGAATTGTTCTCAAGACCACTCTGTCCTTATGGGAAATCCTATATGGAGGTTTACAGGACAGTGCTTGCAATTCCAAAATTCTCCTAGTTGAAGTAACAGTTACCAAAAAAATGGTTTCCAAGATAGAAATTTTAACTCCACTGTGGCTGATGGTTCAAAGAGAGCTTGAATTAAGGCCTGTAGCATGATAGTAATGTCCCATGAAAAAACTGGATCTCTAATAAGGGGTCTCAATAAAAAGGGTCCCTTCAGCAAGGCCTTAGAAATCTTTAGTGAAGCTATAGGGGTTCGATTGCATCTGATGTGGAAGTTGGAAATGGCTGCCAGTTGAACCTTGATTGTTGAAAAATTAGAAGTTATGTACCTACCATAACGTTCCATGTTAGTTGTCGTTCTTGCTGGATGGGTTCAAAGCTCGAGAGCTAGTTTCACCGCTCGAGGCTCCCTATATCCCACAATGCTATAACTTCCTCAGATCTCGTTTGAAAGCTAATACCAGCAATAAATTTCCATAAGGAACAAAGAAACTCCTCTAGGTCTGTCCTGGCTAGGGGGAAGGAGGGTGGGACGCAAGAAAGAAGGCGAGAAGAAGACAACTAACATGGAACGTTATGGTAGGTACATAACTTCTAAATGTTGTCAATCTCACCTTCATTCTTGCTGGATGGGACCGCATCCCTAGCACCTTGTCCCAGGTGGCCTATCGGAACAGACTCTTGAGTACAGTGGAACCAAAGTTGGCCCGGTCTCTAGAGGCCAGGTCCAACTTATAATGAGAAATGAAGGTATGGGGAGAAGCCCAAGTAGCTGCAGAACAAATCGAATCAATAGGCAGCCTATCTTGGAAAGCTACTGAGGTGGCTAAAGCTCTAGTTGAATGAGCCCTGGGTTTGGATGGCGATGTCTTATTTCATACACTAGGGTAATCAGCGAAGAAGCCATCTAGAGAGAGACTTTAGAGACTGGAAGGCCCATTCTACCTTCTGCATAAGAAACAAACAGTTGGTCAGATTTCCTGAATTGTTTGGTCCTGTCTAGATAGTACCTAAGCTGGCGATGAATATCTAAACTGTGTAACTTTTGTTCTGACCTATTAGAATAATTTGGGAAGAACACAGGAAGCTCAATGGTTTGATTCAAATTTACCAATGAAGCTACTTTGGGCAAAAAAGATGGGTTAGTACGCAAGGAAACCCTGTCTTTATGAAAAGCTAGATAAGGGGGTCGACTACACAGAGCATGAAGTTCAGAGACTCTTCTACCTGAGGTGATAGCTACTAAAAAGAGTGTCTTCCAGGAAAGTAATTTTATAGAACATGAAGCCACAGGTTCAAAGGGGGGAAAAATTAAGGATGCCAGAACCAAGTTGAGATCCCATTGAGGAGGAGGATCTTTGATGGGTGGTTTGAGTAGAAAGACTCCCTTTAAGAAGGCCTTGCAGAGTTTGTGAGACATGATAGAGGACTCTGAGACTCCAACATGAAAGTTCGAAATTGCAGCCAATTGAACTCTAATGGTAGAAGGGGACGAACCTGCATGGAAAAGTTCGGCTAGAAAGTCTAGAACTGTTTGAATAGAAGCAGTGAAAGGATCTATGTTCTTTGACTGTGCCCAAAAGGAAAAACGTTTCCACTTGCTATGATAAATCTTCCGAGTGGAAGATTTATGAGAGGCAATCAAGATATCTCTCACTGAGTGAGATATCAATTGGAGGAACCAAGCTGTGAGGTTCAGAGAGGGAAGGGAGTGGTGCAACTGACCCAACTGATGGGTCAAAAGGTCTGGAACTGGGTCCAGATGCCAAGGTTGTTCCAACAGATAACAGTGAAGAAAGGGGAACCAAATTTGACGAGGCCAGTAAGGGGCAATGAGGATCATAGAAGCTTCCTGAGCGATGGCTTTCTGTATCAGTTGGGATATCAGTGTGAAGGGGGGAAAGGCATAGAGAAGTCCGGGCCAAACGTGTACTATCTGCTGGGATGGCCTGGTTGGGGAAAGAGGGTGAAAAAATCGTCACACTTGCTGTTTTGGGGAGTAGCAAAAAGGTCGCAGCAAGGCCTGCCCCACTTCCAAAAAACTTTCTCCAACACTGAGTTGTTCAGAGACCACTCGTGAGGCATGAGAATAGCTCTGCTCAATTTGTCCGCAATCACATTGGACTTCCGAATGTGTTGCTAACAGAAATCGCTGAGAAGAGATCGCCCATTGCCATAGTCTGAGTGCCTCTCATAGCAGGGATAAGACCTGGTTCCGCCTGTTTGTTGATGTACCACACTACAGACATGTTGTCTGTTTGTATTGCTATAGTTCCTATGGGAAGAGAGTCTTGTAGGGCTTGCAACGCTAGGAGCACTGCTCTCATCTCTAGAACGTTTATATGCAAGTCATGCCCTGGACTGTCCTGGAGGCATCCGTTGTCACTGTAGCAACCGAGGGGGGTACAAAAGGTCTCCTAGGAGGAGCTGAGGGGATGAGATCCACCAAGAGAGATGACTCTTGCACGATTGAGTTATCCGAATAGGATGGGACATTGGAAGGCTTTGATAAGACCATTGTGTGAAGAGCATCCATTGTAAAATCCTCATGTGGAAGCAGGCTAATGGTAGGAGAGGGATGGCCGCAGCCATAATCCCCAAGACTTTCAGGATCTGTCTGGCCTTGACTTTGTTGTTCTGTAAAAGAAGAAAGACCTGTTTGTGAATGTCTGCTATCCTCTGCTCTTGAGTCTGGCTGACATCTTGACGGTGTCTAGATTTGAGTAATAACACCAAGACAGACGTTTACTGAGATGCCTAGTGCCTGACGTGAAAGGTGTAGTCTCTGGCGAGGAGTAGGAGATGCCTGGTGGGGCTGTAAGGAGCCAGTCGCCTAAATAAGGAAACACCTGGAATCTCAGATGAGAAGCTACCACTGCCATGCATTTGGTGAACACTGGGGCTGTAGTGAGACCAAAGGGCAGGGCTCTGAATTGAAAATGACTGGTTCCCAGCCTGAAGCGGAGAAATCTCCTGGAGCTGCCGATTTTTTTTGATGTGATAAATCCCTGGAGAGAGGATCTATAGATCACATCCAGCTGTCCCCCCAAAGGGGAAGAATGGACTGCAGCGTGACCATCCGAACTTTGTTTTCTTGACAAACTTGTTCAAGTTGCTGAGATCCAAAATGGGTCTCCAGTCCCTGTTTTCTTTGGAACCAAAGAATTTGGAGTAGGTTCCGGATCCTACCTGGTCTGCTGGCACTGGTTGAATGGCTCTTTTGTGAGCAGCTTTGAAATTTCTAATGCTGCTTGTTCCCTTTGACTGGGTGGAACGCCTGGAAGGGATTTGTTGGACAGCGAATTCTGTAGCCAAATGATAGACTGTACCCACTTGTCTTGAGTTAGGGATAGCCAGGCTTTTGGGTACAGTGACAACCTTCCGGTGGACAGTCGGGCAACATCTCAGGGATGCTGAAAGGGCTTGTCAGAAAGGATTCTCGACTGCCCTGATTCTCCCTCTGCCTCTGGGGCGTGTCTACCATTGTTGTTCCCCTCTGCCTCTAGAGAGGAATCCAGGCAAGTCTCCTTGAGATTGTTTCCCTTCTGACCTTTGGGGTAAGGTCTAGAAGGAGAAAAAAAACTAGAAAACCGATGGCAGAAAGAGTTTTGCCATCAGTCACTTGAGGACCAAAGAGGATGATCCATCAAAGGGGAATTAGTGAAGGCACCTGTACCTGCTGCTCTACTTGCTCCATCATGACAGGAGGCATGGAGGAGTTAGTGATAGAATTAAGGTAGCCAGCTGAGAGTTCATCCTATCCTGAAAACCCACAGCTGTTGAGTCCTTCAGCATTAAATGGCACAGGTAATTCAGCGATTTCATTGTAAAGGTCGCTGACGAGAACATCCGCTTCCCATACCTGTCCATCGACCTAGACTCCTTGTTAGGAGGATGAACAGGTACCAAAGGATCAGCTAGCTCCTTCTTGGTAGCTGCAGCCACCACCATAGCATCAACAGAGATGGTCAGAAATTCTTTGTCTTTGGGGGTTAGAGGGTCTCCTGGGGTGGGTTCCACTGAGTCAGGAGCTTTGCCACCACTTGCATGAGGGGGTCAGGACACCCAGGAGGTGGAAGAGCCAAACGCCTCAAGGTACACTGATTCATCCTCTGAAGGGTTGACCTCTGTTTTAAGATTTCAAGAATGTCTGCAAAGGAGACATCTTCAGAGGGGAACCTTCAGAATCAAATCAGTGTCAGAGGTGACAGACTCAGGTGAGTCAATGTGCTTCCTCTTACACTGCCTCTTCCTAGGGGCTCTCCTACAGGATCAGGAGAGGCCTGGAAACTTGAGGAGCTGGCTCTCACGGTCGGACAAAGAGAGTGAGTAGAAATCACCTGAGGCACCATGGAGGGAAGGGCAGAAGGAGCCGACTGTGGATTAGAACCAGGTTCCCTGTCAGGCAGAGCCGGAGGTCTCCCCGACAGTGATGGCTAAATCGGAGCGACATTTAAGGAACGAAGACAAGGGTATCGGTTCGCGCCACCACAGTCTCTCATCAGAGGAGGAATATTTTGAGTGGTGGGGATAGTCTTCACTGTTGAGTCGGATTTTGAAGCATTTGGGCTAATGCCTCGGACTTAACTACTCTCTGAAGGTCATGGTCCGATAACCTGGAAGACCTAGAATCAGACAGCAAAGGTGATGCTGGAGCCGATGAACGGAGCCGATAGGATGGGGGGGAAGACTCTTTCTTATTGTCGGCTCCGACAACTTTATCGAGCGACTATCAGCTATCGGCTCTCTCGGCCCGGAGCCAAGGACAGCGAGATTCATCGGCTCGCCCCGAGCCGGTTTGAATGGGACCTAGAGCCCCAGAAGTCGGCTCAGAGGCTGGAGCCGGTCTGGAGGACTTAGAGGGTCTCCCGATGACTGAGTGGAGGGACCCTCAGGCTTTAATAAGCCTCTAAGAATTAATTTATTTTTTCGCTCTGCAGGAACTCTAGGGGCTGAAGCCATGGCAGCACAGCACATGGTCCAAGGTCCTAGTCCCCCCACCAGTAACACACAAGTGACTGTCCGTCTCAGAGACATCTTCTGACAGCCGATTCTTTGGACATGTCCAAAGAGAAGAATAAAGTGTAATCACAAACACATACACAAATAATAAACTTTAAATTATAACTTAGAAAGTTTAAACTAAAAATTTTCCTACAAAAAACACAGACACTCCAACTACCAAGGGAGGGACAAGAGGGCCTAAAGCCCAAGGGAAAGGTTAGATAATTTAGGATAGGAAGGCTAATGAAAAAATTAACTAAAGGGATAAAAGTATCTAACTATATAAAGTTATGAAAGGAGCCTCAAAGGGAGCTAACTAGGGTTTCTGACTGACTAAACTGTCAAAATATTTAAACTCACCTGAGCCGTTGAAAAAGCACCTTGATCGGCGTGGAGCGAGATCTGAGGAAGTTGCATTGTGGGATATATTAGAGTGGCCGAGCCGGAGCCGAGGTTCGGCTCCGAACCCATCCAGCAAGAATGAAGGCGAGACTGACAACTTAACATTTTGAGCCCTTTTGGAAAAGGTCTGATAAAAAGTCCAAAACAGAAGGAAGTGGTGCTGAGAAAGGGTCTATTCTTCTGGAAGAAGCCCAAATAGAAAATCTTTTCCATTTGCTACTATAGACATTTCTGTTTTACTGAAGCACACAGAATGTGAACCATCGAAGTGGGCAGTCTGGCATCTCTGGCCACTGGTAGAATTGGTGAAACCATGCAGTAAGTTTTAGGGTCTTTAGAGTAGGTTGCCCGGATGGATGACTCAGGAGGTCTGGACAGTGATCCAGTGTCTGGGGTAGATGTACTAGATGAGAAAAACGGAAGAGAAACCAAACCTGCTGTAGCCAACAAGAAGCAATGAAGAACACTTTAGCAAAACCTTCTGGCTTTCTGAATGAATTTCATGATCAACTGTATGGGGGAAAAGCATACAGGATTATGGACTTCAGCCTCCCTAGGTGATTGACCCTTTAGAGGGATCAGGGCAAAGTAATTGCTGCACTTGTTGTTCAGGTTTAAAGCAAAAAGATCACAACAAAGTTGGCCCTAGCAGCTAAAAATTTGAGTTGCCACCTTTTGATTGAGGCACCATTCATGAGGTAGAAGAATGGGCCTGCTCTAATCATCTGCTAAGACACTGGAAGTCTCCAGGGATGTTCATTGCTAAAAGAAAACAATGGGAAGACATCACCCATTGCCACACTTTCGATGCTTCCCAGTAAAGTGGATATGAGTAGGTTCCCCCTTATTTGCTGATACACCAAACTACTGCCTTGTTGTTGGTCTGGACAGAAATCACTGGGAAGTCTGGGCATCGTTTTTTTAGACATGGATCGAGATTTAGGCTTTATTAATGAAGGAAGCGTTGATTTAATATGCAAGTCCGTAGGCCTGAATACACCCTCAGAAGCCGGTGCCTGCACAGCAGCTCCGGACCCATCCAAGGTAGAGACATCCATGGGTGACATAGTTGAAGTATCTCGCGGCATACCAGATGGACTCCGAATGGGTCTCAGTAGAGGTCTGCGAATCAGAAGTAGCGGGTATCAGGGGCTGCGAAAGCTCCTCACTGAGTACCAGCCAACTGGCGACTGGCTTAGGAGAAGTGTCATCAGCAGTTTTGGACCACAGCGGCCTGTCTCTGTCTTTATCTTTGTGTTTTTTCGGAATTCCGGTAGTTGTATGGCTAACCAACGACATTTCTGGATAATTAAACCAAGAACCGAAATATTTAGAGGCAAAAATATACCGACGACAGATAGTGTGCTGATTAAATAAAGCACAAAACCGACAACAAGGTACGTCGTGGTCAGGGCCTAGGCAAGGAATACAGTATGAATGAAAATCTTTATGAGGTATTTGCTTTCCACAAGTAATGCAATTATTAACTTGTACTGACATCGGTGAGGAGCAAGAAAAAGTTTCCCCAATGGGGTTACTTAGCTTTTAGTTGAAGACTTCCATTCTGAAACTCGAAAACGAAAATTTCAGGAGTCGGCGGACCGGCACTTGCGAACTGCTTCTGCTTCAGGCACCACACGGCAAGAAAGACTGATATAATGGCATCAGCTGCATGTTTTATACCCCTGACAACCTGACATCATGGAATAAGGGACAGCAACCGACGAAGGACCAAAGACTTTGCTAATCAGGCCGACTGAAGGCAACCTGCAAGCAAATTACCCAAATGTAATGACTGCAACAGTGAAACACGAAGAATATCCATGTTTACTTTGGTCAGTGGGCTGATGAGGAGAATGGGCGACCTTCAACTTCTACCAGAGAATGTCATCCATCACCAGATAAAAGTCCTGCAAATGGATGTTAGGTGAATTCGAACTTATAACAGATGTGAGCTTTGTGACCACTTAAACCAATAAGGTCCACTGAAATACTCTCATGTAATTTCTCTCTAGTGGAACTAACGTGATCTCTGATGCCATCAACCCTAGCAAGCAAAGGATGTGTCTCACTAGAGGAGAGGGGTGCTGAAGAACCTGGAGAGCTACAAGATGAAGAGAATATTCTGGACTCTGGACGTTTTACAGTTTGGCAGATCATACTGAGGTGGCATCTAATAAACTCTATCTGTTGCATAGCAGTCAACTGGCTCTTTGCTTGACTGACAGTAATTCCCAGTTTCTGGACAGGTTGGAGCAAGAAGTCCTGATGATGGACCAAATGATCCCTGGAGGGAGTGGTGAGAAGCTAAACAGCCAGAGACAGGAGCACCCGGAACCCTAGCAGACTGAGATACATTGCTACCATGATCCTTTTTTGGTGAACACCAAGGGGGCTGTGGTGAGAACAATGGGCAGTGACCTGAACTGAAAGTGATTGGCTCCAAGCCAAAAATATAGGCATCCTGGAGATCTACAAAGCATATCCAATTATTTTTTCTCAGCAGAAGCAAAAGGAACTGAACAGTGACCATTCAGAACTTTGTCGGTTTTACAAACTGATTGAGGTGACTTATGTCCAGAACTGGCCTGAGATTCCCAGTTTTGTTAGGAACTAAACTGAACCTGGAATAAACTCCAGATTCTAACTGGTCTGGGGGGACTTGCTGGATGACTTTTTTTCTAACAACATTTTTACTTCTGTTGCTGCAGATTCCATTTGACTGGGTGGAATGTTGGGAATCTTTCTCTTTTTCTGTTTCTTGAGAACCAAGTCTTTTTTCTGTGGTGGGTAAATAAAGGGAATAGCATAACCTCTGGTGATTATCCTCAGCACCCAACTATCTTGTGTGATGGCTGCCCAGGCTTGAGGGTGCAGGGACAAGCACTCCCTGATATCCTCCAGAGTTTGTCAATCAGGCAGCCTTTTAGGAGCTCTGACAAGATTTCTCAGTAAAAGGACATAGAATTCCCTGATTCTGTGGTCCACCTCTGACCCTAGGACGTCTGTTAAAACTGTCCCCAACCATACATAGGATCCTTCCCGTGCAAACCCTGTGACTTTTTGAACCACATCTTCTTCCACCCTCTCTAGTTCTCAGAGAAGGTCCTCTGAGGGGGTGAAAAACAGACAGGGTCTTATCATTTTGCTCACTTCTGTGAAGTGTTTTCTTAACCTTGGGTCCAAAAAGAGTTGAACCATCAAATGAAGCATTACTGAAACCCATCTTAAAGCCTTCCACAAAGTCACATAGTATCCAAGCATGCCAAGTGATAACTACATTGGTGCCTGCTGCTCTAGCTGTACCATCAGCTGCATTAAAAAGCAGACACATGGATACACTGGACACAGATTTCAGGGTAAACAATTTGGAGTCCACTGTTCCCTGGAAGTCTGAATGTAAGCTACCAGACAAGGACTTGTAAGCTTTTTTGTCAAGTTCCTTTGAAAGCATGTGATGTGTGCATGCAGGACAGTTTAGTGCCTTAAGTGAGAAAGGTTGATGACACATGCATTTGCTTACCTCAGTCCAAGGCCCTTGACTCCCTGTTAATGGGATGGACAGAGGTATTCTCCTTTGAAAAGTTCCTTCTTTGTGGCCGCCTCTGCAACCATGGCATCCACTGGTAGACCCTTGCTTCAATGTTTCCTGTCTTTAGGGGCAACCAAGATCTTATCTGGTTTCTTCGCAACCAGCTTCACCACATTAGGATCTTCCCATGACTGCTGTGCCACCAGATCTATGAGGTCGTCAGCAGGCCATACCATCCAAGAGGAAGATGAGCCAACTCAAAAAGTCTCAATGAACACAGATTCTTCAGGCAAGGGTGTATCGGTGGACCATCCACCTCATTGTTTCATTAACTCTAGGATGTCACCAAAGGTGATGTCTTCCAGAGGGGATCCGGGGGACCCTTCCCCAACATCCAACTCTTTGTCTTCTGTGACCAACTCCAAGGAGGAACCCAAAGGTCTCCTCTTGCACATCTGTTTCTTAAAACTCTCTCTCGATCAGCTTCAGGAGAATGGTTAGAATATGATTGTGAACCTGAACATCAAGTATCCCCAAGACCAAGTGAAGTTGATTACCACAATCGATCCGGACACATGCAGTCGGTATCAAAATCCATTAAGGGTTGGGTCAGAACTGAGCAAAACAGAAAAAAAAAACACTTCTCTTGGTCTGTCAAGAACTCTTTCAAGTGTCTCTAAAGCTGAGACCACAACTGGAAATGAACTGAAAGCCCTCCGATCAAAAAAAGGGTAAAAGCAATACCCTCTGCCACGACCCATCCAGGTTCTGACGCTGACGTTGAAGCCTAGCTATCGACAGCCAAGACCACAAGGGACAAAGATTAATCTGAAAGGTTCAGAGTCACCTCCACCCAAGTCCTAGCCCCAAGTCTTTGGCTATGAGACTCATCCAGATCTGATGGCATCAAAGTCGACAGAGTAAGTGACATTGCCCAAGTCAAAGTCAAAAGGATTGTTGGCTCCAACACAGGTGCCCTGGGAAGACTCAGACCAGTGGGAACTGGGTCCGAAGACCTGACCAGGATAGGAGAAACCAGTGAGAGCCATACCTGGCATTCCCAGAGGGGACAGTGCCAAGAGAACCCCTAATTGGTTATGCATTCACAGGAACGTCTGCATTATCAGATCAACATTTGCTTCAGTAAGGCTTCTCAATGAATAGAATGACTTTGAAGAAGATCCCACTGAAGGTGGTCTGAAAGTAAACATTTTATGTAGAAAAAGTGAGTGCAGCCTAGGGTTTACCAACTCCGGTGAGAAATGAGGAGGAGGTGTAGATGACCAGATCAAATAACCACTGGATCAGACTTTCTGAGAATCTTCTGTGCCGGTCCCAAGACTTCAAATAGATCCAGGGACCACTTTGCTGATTTCTCCGATCTCTTTTTAAGCACAACAGCTTTATCTTTTTCTTTTCACAAGATCCTTGGACTTGTCTTTTTGCTTTGGCTTTGGTTTGTCTGGTCATTTGGCTGGGGAAGCCAAAGAGGGTTGGGCTGAAGATGCTTAAGTGGAAGGTTGTGAAGTGGGCCCCCTATGAGCCAGGATCAGACCTTCGAGAACCAGCTTAT
The DNA here is from genome assembly GCF_019279795.1 of Protopterus annectens. Lineage (NCBI taxonomy): Eukaryota > Metazoa > Chordata > Ceratodontiformes > Protopteridae > Protopterus > Protopterus annectens. The sequence goes on from NC_056725.1 coordinate 1,822,160,850, forward strand.
CTCTACAACTTTGAAAGGCCCTCATTCAGAAAAAGACATAAGCCTCACAGTTCACATTCAGGTGCGCTGCCCCCAGGCAGTACACACATAGAGAGTGGGGGTCCTGTGGCAGGATCTTACGGCCACAGGCCATACACAATTTAAACCCCTGGACCTTGTCCACCATCAAAGACTGAAATACTTAAGTACTCCTATAACTATATATGTATATAAACTAACAATGATTAGGAGGAGGAAGAAGTGCAAACAAACACCCACTATCTTACAAGGAGATAACTAAATATTAATCTACCTATGAAAAGAAAGAACTCTTTTTTTTTTTCTTTTCTGTTAGTGTACATCTAAAGAAATAAAGGGGAGAAAGAAAAGAGGTAATAATTAGAGTTACAAGGAGACAGACCACAGTAACATATGTAAACTTCACTTATCCATGCCTCATCAGAGCCCTTGAAAACTACATCTCCTTCAGTCAGGCAGCAAATGAGAGCTTAAGTAAGCAGAGGGTATTATGGATAGGGAAGGAATCAGAGCCTTGGAGCCACAGCTTTCAAAAGGTGCCGTGGTCGGATGCAATTGGATCTGAAAACCCAAAGGTTGAAACAGATGAAAACAGACATTATCTGATATCAAGTTGGCCACTGCAGACATTTTCTAAAGTCAGATAACTTGTCTACAAATTAACAAAAAAAAAAAAAAATTAAGGACTAATTTTATTTTAAATAAAACTGAATGGAATCAAAGAGCATCTCACCCAGTGTGTTATCACACAGAGACTATTAACATAAATGGAAATAACAATAACCAAATTCTCAGACTCATTTTATTTTAAAAACAGTGGTACAAAATTGTTTCTGAAGAAGTAAGTTTGGACAAAGACTGAAAATAAACAAGGAATATGTTAACAATTACCAGGAGTCATCAGTACATTGAATCTGCATTGACAACTAACAGTGTCTGCACTGTGAAGATGTGGGTCAATTACAGCACAAGGTGAAATAATAAAAACTTAGAAATTACAGTTACAGCTTAGTCTTATGGAGGAAATAGTTACATTAAAAGGGCTGCACAATTAAGCCTTATTTAATGGAATACCGACTCAGAAATACACCGTAAAGCTAAGAAACTACAGTAAGTATATACACCCCCCAGCACCACCATTCACTAAGTTTCTTTCTACTTTCAACAAGGAAGGCAGCTATTACTATTGACAAAAGCACTGTCCACTGTTACATTTGATAAAAGCAGGCATGATTATGCACTGAAGAAATTCAGCTAGTTATAACTGGCCCAGTAACAAACACTATGACTTGCAGAATTCTTGGCTGACTGCCCTCTAAAACAGCATGGAAAGGGAAAGAGCAAAATATAAAGACTGCATTTTTTCATGTGCTCTCATCAGCCTGCCTTATCAGCAGCACTCAAAGAAAAATTGAAATGCAGGTTTCAGCAATGTAAGCACCAAATAAAAAAGGTAAGTAAAACATCAGACTTGTACACAGCCACCAAAGCAGCGCAATAGCCACCACAGAAGCATAATAACTACCATAAAAGCATAAAGGAGCATGGAGCACCAGAGTCAGGTTCAAAATGACAGCAGAAATCTATTACTACTGCTGAGCCTCACAAAATGTGTATATAAAGGCCACCATGAAGATTTAGAATGACTTTGTTTTAAACAAGACTAAACATTGCCAGAGAACCTCTGACATTTCTGGTCAATATAACAAATATGAAGGATGAACAACCAAATATTCTCATACAACTGGAACGATCCCCCTTGACCCGAGAAGGAGAGGCAAATGTTGATTTTCCAAAACACTCTTTATTTCGATAACACAAGTTACTACACAAGTTACTTCACAGAGTCCAATGCGATGAGGTTAAGCGCTTTCATCTGATATTGTCAGATTTCATCAGAACCTTTAACAGATGTAACAACACAGTTTAAATACCCACTTTGGCGCCTTTTTTCATTGCATTAAATAATTGGCCACAACTAATAAGTTTTAATACAAACTCATAAGAATCTCCTTTTTTGAAAATACATAGTACTCTTACATTTTTACTAGCCCTGATAAATAGAAGTTATGTACTTACCATAACGTTCCATGTGGAGTGTTCATCTCGCCTTTGTTCTTACACATGGGTTCGGAGCCGATCCTCGGCTCCGTGCGGTGCTGCAAGCTCTGCATGAAGAAGCTCGAGACAATCTAATACCCACAATCCCCCTCTGCCTTTACCTCAGATCTAGTTTGCAAGCAAACCAATCTACATAACAGCACATTCATGCCATACATCTATATATACATAACAGACACATATAAGTATATGTGTATACCAACTATGTACAGAGAATAAAGACAGTAGCAAAAATGCTTCTAGCCAGGCATCAAAGCGTTCTTCCTAAGGGTGGGAGGGTGGGACTGTAAGAACAAAGCGAGATGAACACTCCACATGGAGCGTTATGGTAAGTACATAACTTCTATATGTGATAGTGTTCAATCTCCCGTTTGTTCTTACACATGGGTAGCGTCCCTAGCTCCTAAATCCTGAGGAACTCACGGGAGGCGTTCTTGAGCACAGTGGAACCAAAGGTTGCTCTGTCCCTAGAAACCTTATCTACTTTATAATGAGAAATAAATGTATGTGGCTTAGACCAGGTAGCAGCCGCTGGATAGCATCCAGAGGTAGAGCTGCATGAGCCAAAGACGTAGATATTGATCTTGTGGAATGTCCCTTGGGTTTTGTTTAGAAGGGTTGATTTGCAGAATCGTATACATAGATTATACAATCAGTCAACCACTTTGAAAGAGTTCTTTTGGTAACTGCCAGTCCTTTCCTGCTATCAGCAAAAGCCACAAAGAGTTGATCTGTTTTCCTGTGATCTTTTGTTCTATCCAAATAAAACCTTAGCTGTCTGTGAACATCCAATTTGTGCAACATATACTCCATTTTGTTGGAGTGGTTTTTGAAGAAAGTGGGTAATTCAATGGACTGATTAATGTTGTTAATAGAACACACTTTAGGGAGGAAGGATGAATTGGTACGAAGAGAAAAGTACAGTTTTGTACCTACCATAAATGTAGATGTTCGAGGATCCCCATTGCTGCAGTCCTTACTATTGGGTGTAGTCCGCTGTCCAGTCGGCCCGAATACCAGAGTATAAGGCTGACGTCGGTCAGGGCGCATTAGACTGACGTCAGTACGTCAGGGTACTAATGCGCATGACCGACGTCATATCCTCAGTCTTTTCTTGCCCCAGATGTCAGAAGACCCTAAAAAGACAAGGCCCAAAATACCTGCACCAAAAATATATACAATATATACAAGAATATATACAAAAATATCAGCATGTAATCTCACCTACACAACCACCCCTAAACACAGAGGGAAGGAGGGAGGTAAATTGGACTGCAGCAATGGGGATCCTCGAACATCTACATTTATGGTAGGTACAAAACTGTACTATGTTCTTCGTTCCCCATTGCTGCAGTCCTACTATTGGGTAGAATCCCAAAGCAGAGGTAAGGGAGGCTGGCAAATCATAAAGAAGTAGGAGCTGACAACATGCCTTGCAAAACAGCTGTGGCAAAACCAGCCCTAGACTTAGAGTAGATAGGAAGGTGATAATGCTTAGAGAAAGTATGCACTGAACTCCAAGTAGCTGCTTCCAAAATATCCTTAGTTGCCACCCCTTAGAAATGCTGTTGAAGTGGCAGTAGCCCTAGTGGAATGAGGCCTAATCCCAGCTGGAATCTCCTTGCCATGATGGGAATAACAAAATGCAATGCAAAAGCCAATCCACCTAGAAATAGTTTGTTTTGACACAGGCTTGCCCTAACTCAAAGCAAAAGAAACAAACAACTGCTGAGACTGCCTAAAATCCTTAGTCCTGCTTAAATAATAACGCAATTGCCTGTGTACATCTAAAGTGTGCAAAATCTTTTCCCCTTTATTTTGGGGTCTGCATAAAAAGTAGGCAAATGAATAGTTTGGTTTAAAGCCACACTAGAGACCACCTTAGGCATAAAGGAAGGATTAGTATGTAATGATACCCTATCCTTATGGAAAATCAAAAGGGCTCTACTGCCATAAGGGCCTGCAACTCAGACACCCTTCTTGCAGAAGTAATAGCCAACAGAAAAGCAGTCTTCCATGACAAGTATTTCAATTCCGCAGTAGCCGGAGCTCAAAGGTTGTAGAGTAAGTTTTTCCAACACAAAATTGAGATCCCAAGCAGGAGTAGGAGCTCGTGGGGGTCTTATATTCTTTGCCCTCTAAGAAACTGCTTGAACAAAGATGCGAAAACAATGGTGGGTCACAATCATAGTGAGCTGAAATTGCTGCAGCATGAATCTTAATGGAAGAGAAGGACAAACCTTTGTCCAATAACTCAGTAAGATATTGAAGAGCCACACTCAAATTAGGCTCAGAAATCTCCAAATTCTTTGCTGTACTCCAAAATAAAATCTCTTCCATTTTTCTGCGTACACTTTCCTTGTACTAGGTCTTCTAGCTTCCATAATCACATTTAAAACTTGTTGAGGAAGTTGAGACCTGCTGTGTTTCAAGAGAGAATATGCCAGGCTGTTAGATGAAGAGAGTGAAGCTTGACATTGAGCAGATGACCGTCCTTCTGAGATAACAGATGAGGAATCAGAGGTAAAGGCCATGGAGGCTTCTTTACCAGACTCCGTAGTAGTGGGTACCAGTGTTGCGAGGCCAATCTGGAGCTATCAAAATCATCCTTGGCCTGTCTTGTCTGACCTTTAATAGTACCTTTGGAAGAAGAGGCAGAGGTGGAAAGGCATACACATGAAGGTTTTTCCAACTGAAAGACAGAGCATCCACTTTCCAAGCTGTGTGATGAAACCCTTTGTGCAATACTTTGGCAGCTGGTGGTTTAGTGGAGAAGCGAACAGATCTATGTCTGGAGTTCCCCATGACACTGTCAATTTCTGAAATACATGAAGATCCAGTTTCCACTCGTGGGGATCCATGATTTGTCTGCTTAACACATCTGCTAAGGAGTTCTGTGCTCCTGCCAGAAACCTTGCCTGAAGAGTTAGTTGCAAGCTTAAGCCGTCTCCCATAAAATCATTGCTTGCCTGCATAGAGGATAAGAATGTGTTCCCCCTTGCTTGTTGATGTACCACATGACAGTTGTGTTGTCTGTTAGAATCAACACCTGCCCTGGAAGAAGTAACTCCTTGAAAGCCATTAATGCAAACTGGACTGCTAACATCTCCTTCATGTTGATATGTAGATGCTGTAGTCTGGCAGGCCACCTGTCTTGTATCCACTTTCCATTTAGATGAGCTCCCCAAGCAATGTCCGAGGCATCTGTCGTTAAAATCTGACTCGCCTCTGGGCGGGTCACAGAGAGTCCCTTGTTTAGGTGACATTCCTGAGCCCACCACAAAAATTCTTTTTGAAGGCAAGGTATTATTTGAATGACAGTGTCCAAATCCTGGCAGTGCTGTGTCCATACATTTTGAGATACCATTGTAGCTTCCTCATATGCAGTTTGGCATTGGGAAGCACCAGAATACAAGATGCCATGAACCCTAATGCTTGAAGGACTGTCCTTGCAGTCAGCACGGACTGATGAGATAGTTGATGGAAGTAAAGTGATAGACTCTTTTGTTTGTCCGGGGTTAAAAAGGCCATCTGGGCTGCTGTATTCAGTCTCACACCCAGAAAGCACATGTCTTGAGAGGGTACTAGACTGGACTTTATTTCGTTCACAGAATACCCTAGGCATCTTAGCACTGCTATAACATATCCCAGATGCTGTAGAAGGTCTTCCTTTTCTTGAGCCAAAATCAGGCAGTCGTCCAAGTAAGGATAGATTTGAATTCCTTGTAGCCTGAAGTAAGCTATCACTGGAGCCAGAACCTTTGTGAATACTCTGGCGCAGTAGATAAGCCAAAGGGCAATGCAGAGAACTGATAATGAGAATTTCCAGCTCGAAACCGCAGATACTTCCTGCAACTTAGCCTTATAGGCACATGAAGGTAAGCTTCCTTGAGATCTAAAGTTACCATCCAGTGATCTTTGCCCAGCAGAGGTAAAAGCTGTTGTAACGTCAACATCTTGAACTTGGGAATGTCCAGATAAGTGTTGAGGAGGATAAATCCAAAATTGGTCTCCACGTGTTCCCCTTCTTTGGTACTAGGAACAGGCGAGAATAAAATCCTAGGCCCCTCTCTGATACAGGGACTGGCTGAATGGCCCCATCTGGAGTAACTGAGAAACTTGCTTGTGAGCCTCTTTTCTTTGTGGAGGAGGAGCGTCTGGCATGCCTTTGAAAGGGGCATGGTATGGAAATAAAATCTGTGACCGTGGTGAATGATATCCAAGACCCATCTGTCTTGAGTAATGAAATCCCAATTTTCTTTGAAAAGAGACAGTCTTCCTCCCAAAGGAGCTGCCAGGCGAGAATCTACTGGCAGCTGAAAAAGCAGGTCATTGGGTCTGTTTACGAAAGGACTGACCCCTGCCCTCACCAGAAGTCTGAGCAGGTGAACTCCTGTTCTAGGCCTAAAAGAACCTTGAGCCCTGCCCCTACCACGTCTAGACCTACCCCTAGACTGGGAATCATAAGCAGGATATGTCCACCCCTTAGCAGGCCAATTTCTACTAAACTTGGTGGCTGCACCTGCAAAAATCTTTAACAGTTTGCATAGACTTAGCTTTGTCCTCCATTTTCTTTAAAACTGCTTCCACAGGCGAACCAAACAACACATCAGACTGTAAAGGAGCATCCAAAATCCTTGTCTTAACATGCTCAGCTAAATTCTGATCCCTCAACCAGGCATGCCTGCGAAGAACAGAACTAGTGGCAGCCACCCTCGAGGAGGCCTGTACAGCATCAAAACCACATTGCAAAGAATGCTTACCCACTTGTTCAGACACATGAACCAAATCCAGCAACTCTTTACACTCAATACCTTCCGCCAAAGCATCCACCTTAGATTTCAATTGTGAAAGGAGATAATTTTGATATTTTAGCATGTGAAACTGACAATTCAAGCTCTCATGGCTAGAGTGGAAGAAGTATACACTTTCTTTCCCCACCTATCCAAAGCCCTAGCCTCTTTATCAGTGGGAACAGGATTTTTTAACCACAGAGGCCTTAACACCTTTAGGCCCCTGAGAAACAGTTTCTGGGTCCGCCCTAGGACTCTTAAACAAATACTTATGAGCTTGGGCACCCTATAATACCTATCAGGTTTAACAGGAGCAGGAGGCAAAGAATCAGGGTTCAGGAAGCCTCTGCAAAACATCTTCCACCACATTCAACACAGGAGGTATAGCTAAGGGCCTATGCTGGGGTAAAACAAGAATTCCCTAAGCCTTTTCCTGGAATCAGAGTAATCCTGGCCTTCCCATTTAAAGTGCTCCCTCATGGAATGCAGAGTCTCTGGAAATGAGAAATCCTCAGGAGGAGAAGCTGTAGGAGTGGAATCATCCACATCAGAATCAGAATAAGTAGGATACTCCTGCAAATCTTCAGAAGACTCAGAAGCCTCTGAACACTGTTCAAAACTATCAAACTTCGGTTCCACCCTAGGCCTCTTATCAGGAGGGGGCATAGAACCTCTAATCATAGTAATCAAATCTTCTGCCATTTTAAGCATATGTTTCTTAGGTACAGAACCCGAAATGCTAGGAGAAGCCACTACTGAAACTGAACTTGGCCTACCTCTCAAAGAAGTTTTAGCAACAGAAGGAGAGGCTCTAACTACCTTGGGAAGAGAGGGAAGAACAGTTACCTGAGAAGCCCCTCAGCCTGGCCTACCTCCTGAGAAGGCACATCCTGTAACAGTAAAGTTTCTGCCTGAGACTCCATGGAAACTCCTGGCAAAACCTCTGGCTCCACTGAGCCTTCTAAAGAACCGGCGTCCGGGACTGCGGTTCATCAACCCTAGGCCGCTGTTTTGTCCTTGCGCTTCTTGGGCCGGCGGGCGTCGGAGCATCCGGCGGCATTTTATAATTACAACGCTTCCCAAACACTAACCTGGCACAGTCTAACCTCCTCTTAATAGTGCGTTTGTTAAACCTAGCACAAGGCGGCAACCAACAACGTCGTGCTCAGGCCCTAAACAAGGTATACACAAGGTATGGTAATCCCTATGAGGTATCTGTTTCCCACAAGAAATACAGTTATTCACTTTTCTGACATCCGGTTAAATACTGAGGCAAGAAAAACCAAAATGTTCCCCAGCAGTACTTAGCCAACTCTGCTTGGTCTGAAACTCCGGTTTGAAATATTTCATAACGCCAACCTGCACTCGCAAAACTGCTTCTGCATCGGACCATGCGGCAAAAAAGACTGAGGATATGACGTCGGTCATGCGCATTAGTACCCTGGCGTACTGCCGTCAGTCTAATGCGCCCTGACCGGCGTCAGCCTTATACTCTGGTATTCGGGCCGACTGGACAGCGGACTACACCCAATAGTAAGGACTGCAGCAATGGGGAACGAAGAACATCTCTGTCAGAGTGAAAGATTAGATAAGGGTGCTTGATGGAGAGAGCCTGAAGTTCAGACACTCGTCTAGCAGAAGTAATGGCTACCAGAAAGAGTTTTCAGGACAAAAATTTTAATGGGCAAGAAGAGGCAGGTTCAAAGGGGGGCAACATTAATTTAGATAGTAACAAGTTTAGACTCCAAGGTGACGTAGGAGATCTGACCGGAGGTCTAATATGAAAAACTCCTTTTAAGAAGGCTTTACAAAGTCTGTGAGCCATGATAGGAGCTCCACACTCTTCCACATGGAAATTGAAATGGCAGCCAACTGAACTCTTAGAGTAGCAGGAGAAGCACCCTGATGAAATAAGTCTGTCAAGAACTCTAAAATCTTATTCAAAGGAGCTGTGAAGGGATCAACGTGGTGTGTATTCGCCCAGAATACAAACCGTTTCCATTGCTAGTATATGTTTTAGTAGTGGAAGCCTTATGCGAAGCCACTAATATATTCTGGACTGCTGGTGACAAGAGATCAGACCTGGCTAAGTTGGGAATTGGAGCAGCCAAGCTGCTAGATGGAGTGACAGGAGCGGGATGGGGAACCCCTGACAGTGAGTCAACAGATCCGGCTCTGGGTCCAGAATCCAGGGTCCCCGAATGCAGTGAATTTTCAGGGAGGAAACCAAATTTGACGAGGCCAGAATGGAGCAATGAGAATTATCATCCTGTGAAGGTTCCTGGCTTTCTGGAGAAATTTGTATCAGAGGAAATGGAGGAAATGCGTACAGGAGTCGGGGCCAATCGTAAACCAGTGCGTCCTGGGGACTTCCCTGGAGGGTAATAGGGCAAAGTAGCTCCTGCATTTGGCGTTCATTGGAGGCAAACAGGTCGCAGGAAGGCTGGCCCCATGCGAAAAATCCTTTTCGCCACTGACTGTTTCAGAGACCACTCGCGGTAGCAGAATTGCTCTGCTCAGCCTGTCGGCTATGGCGTTGGATGACCCGGGATGTGCGTTGCTATTAGAAAGCGACCCGTGGACTCTGCCCACTGCCAAATTCTCATGGCCTCTCTGCATAGTTGATAGGACTTGGTTCCCCTTGTTTGTTTATGTACCAGACTACCGACATGTTGTCCGTCTGAACTGCAATAGTGGCTAGAGGAAGAAGGGGAGCAAAGTGTTGCAACGCTAGAAACACTGCCCTCAACTCTAGAACATTGATGTGCAGATTGTACTCCAAATTGGTCCATTCGCCTTGCGCTGGCTGTCGCTGAAAGATGCCCCGGCACCCTATCAGGCAAGCGTCCGTGGACACCGTAACTGTGGGCGTGGGTAGCACAAACGGCCTCCCTGGGAAAGGTTGCGTTTGGAGCCACCAGTTTAGATCTGTTTTGCAAGTCTTTGTTATGAGAATCTCGTGTGTTAGAGGTAGTTGTTGAAATGACCATTGAGCAAACAGTAGCCATTGTAGAACTCTCATGTGCAGCCTTCCCAGGAATTGCAATAAGGGAGGCTGACATGAGGCCCAACACCTTCAGTACTAGTTTTGCAGGAGATTTCCTTGACAAGAGTAGAAGGCGTATGTGAGTCTGCAGTGATAAAATCCTTTCTGGGGAAGCCTCAGAATTAATTGGCGTGTGTTTAACTCTGCTCCTATGAACAAGATATTTTGTGATGGCTGAAGTAAGGATTTTCCGAAATTACGGAGATCCCTAGGTGAACACACAGTTGAAGAACATAGTCTCTGGCCTGCAGTAGTTGGCCGGGTGGTGGCTGAAAGGAGCCAGTCGTCCAGATACGGAAACACCTGGAATCCCTGGCGTCTCAAGTGAGGCTACCACTGCCATGCATTTGGTGAAGACCCTGGGGGCTGAGGTCAGACCAAAGGGCAGGGCTCGAAATTGAAAGTGACTGGCTCCCAGCCGGGCGCAAATGATCTCTGGATGCCCTGGCCATTTTGATGTGGTAGTATGCATCCTCTAGATCTACTGAGCACATCCACTCGTCCTTCTGTAGAAATGGAAGGATCGATTGAAGCGTGACCATTCGAACTTTTCTTTCTTGGCAAAGTATTGAGGTAACTCAGGTCTAGAATGGGCCTCCAGTCCCTGTTTTCTTTGGAACTAAAAGAACCTTGAGTAAGTCCCGAATCCTTGCTGGTCCGCTGGGACTGGCTGGATGACTCTTTTTCTAACAACTTTGAAATTTCTAAAGCTGCTGGCTCTCGCAGATGGGCGGTACATCTGGGAGTCTTTTCTTTGGAATGGGATAGGACAGGAAGGGTATGGTGTAACCTCTGGTAACTCGCTTTTTACCCAATTGTCTGTAGTTATATCTTGCCAGGCCTGAGGGTAAAAGCTAAGCGACCCCGACTGCCTCCAGAGCAGGACAGTCGGGCCTCCTCTCAGGAGTGCTGGAAAGGTTTACCAGGGAGTGTTTCCCTGTCACCTTGATGTTGCGGACCCCTCTGCCGCCAGGGCGTCTTCCACCTCTGCCCCTCCCTGCCTCTAGAGGGCATCACCCTGTGTGCCCGGGAAAGACCCTTGATTTTGTTTCGAAACCACATTTTCCCACCGCGTTGCCCTTTGGGAATGCGGTCTGGTTGGGGTGGAAAACGGACTCCGACAGCAGACAGAGTCTTTCCCTCTTGTTCACACCGGGTAAGGGTCTCCTTTACCTTGGGGCCAAAAGAGTGGCACCGTCAAATGGGGCGTTGTAAAGGAAGACTTGAAGGCTTCCAAAGGAGCATAGCATCCAGGATTGTCTCGAAGAGCAATCGCTGAAGCTGCTGCCCTACTCGAACCTTCGCCGCGAGGAAATCAGCCTCATGGACGAGTTAACAATCGATGTTAGGGTATTAAGTTGCTGTCACTTTCTCTGAGACAGCTGCATCTGTAGAACCCTGGAGGGTATCTCCCAACTCTTTGACTAGATCCCTCTGCAGGCGTGTAAAATGGGTCAAATAGTTCAGGGACCGCATGGAAAAAGCAGCTGAACTAAAAATGCGCTTCCCATATCTATCCATCGTCCTAGAGTCTTTATTAGGCGGATGGACAGGCGAAGAAGACTCCGACATCTCCTTTTCGTGGCTGCAGCCACCACCATAGCGTCTACTGGAACTCCTTTAGTAAGGTAGGACTTATCCTGAGGTGCTGTGATGTACTTGTTCGGTTTCCTAGGAACAGGTTCCACTGTGTCAGGAGCCTCCGCCCTTCGAGCAATAAGTTCCATTAGTTCGTCGGCGGAGTGACCCAGGAGGAGGAAGGGCGAGCACCAAATGCCTTCAGCAGAACTGACATCCTCAGAAGGGGGAAGGGACTGCCAGTCACCTCTCTGTTTCAGGATCTCCAAAATGTCTGAAAAAGAGACATCTTCTGAAGGTGACTTAGGGGACCCTTCTGACTCATCTAAGTCAGTATCAGATGTTATGGATTCTTGTGGAGAATCCAAGTGTCTCCTCTTACACAGTCTCTTCCTAGGGACTTCCTCGTGGGAGCATCCGAAGAAGCCTCGGAGGAAGAGGGGCACCCTCCAGGGGTGGCTGAGACACTGGTGCCCGACGCTTGGATGTGGCCGTGGGTGCAGATGAATACAAAGGCCCTTTATGGGGAGGAGAAACTGCTTCCACTGATGTGGTTGTCTGGGTAGACAACACCTTCCTCATCAGGTCGAGCGCTCGGGTCCCGCATCGAAGAATCTCCCGGCTCGAAGAAATGGGAAGAATCCCGACACGGGCACGAAGGCATCGACTCGAGGCGGGCCGAATCGATCCGTGCGAGGCCCTGAGGGAGAGTCGGAACCGGCGTCGGTTCGACTCGGCCCGGAACCAAGAACAGACCGTCGGCTCGAGACTCCGGTACGGGTCCGGAGTCGAGGTGAGGGAACAGACCGAGAAAGGGCGGTTCTGGACCCGAGGGCTCCACAATCAGCAGATCAGCCTCTTCCGGCTCCAAAGACTGAATCGGTCTCGGAGGAGGAATGGATGGAGATACAGGAAGGCCTTCAAGTTTCGACTGGGTGGAAACCGAAATAAGTTTAGAGAGGGCGAATGCTCCAGCAACTTCTGCACCACACGATCCACATCGACATCCGAAGTTTAGAGGAGGAATTCGAAGGAACCAAGACGGAGCCGACCTCAATATGGCGAAGGAGGAACTCCATCACGGTTCCAAGATTCGAGGCTCAGGAACCGACACCAGTTGAACACTCGGCCCGAAGTCTGTGGAACCGGTGATCTAACCTTTGAAGAAGAGCTCGGAGCCGATGACTTGGGCTCCGATGTCTTGATTCCTTGAGGACTTGATGCCTGGTCAGAAGCATCCAAAGCCTCTTGAAAGCTGGTTTCAAAGACCCCTGTCCATTAGTTTCCTGCGCCTATCTGTCATGACCCTCCCACTGAAAGAGTGACAAATGGAGCAATCCTCTTGTAAGTGGAGAGGGCCAAGGCAGTAGACACAGGAACTATGGTTGTCAGTGACCGACATTTTTTGGCCACACTGACAACGCTTGAAACCAGACTTTGCCTTCTCAGACATTGTAGGTAAAAAACAAGTCTAGAAACAAATACACAGTCAAATCCGGGAAAAATAGTCACAATCAGGCTAAATGTCACAATCAGGTAAATGTCAAATCCGGTTAGTCACAATCAGGTAAACTTGACTCAATATAGTAGTATATGGTAAGGGTGTAGGCCCCTGGTACAAAAATACCGATAAAAGGGTTAACGGTACCAAAGAACTACGGAACCACAACACAATCACACAAGGTAATACTAACAATATTAAGTTAAATAAAATTCTCAATAAAATACAACAAAAAGTTATATCTTAGCTTAGAAAACCTCGAGCTAGCTCCCAGCGATCTGCAGCAGCGGCAAACTAGATCTGAGGTAAAGGCAGAGGGGATTGTGGGTATTAGATTGTCTCGAGCTTCTTCTCGATGCAGAGCTTGCAGAGGCACGGAGCCGAGGATCGGCTCCGAACCCATGTGTAAGAACAAACGGCGAGATTGAACACTATCACATTATGTATGAAGTATAAAAAGCCATTATTAACTTGTTTATGAATTAACTTATTTTATATAAAATATTTAGTATAAAAATTTTCTTATATAAAAATTTTTAAGAACAATAATTAGTGTATCACAATATGTTGGAATACATTAACTCAATACACTTGTCATGTGTAATAGTTGTTATATGCCTATGTAATACCAATTGTAAAATAAATTTTTATATATATACATACTAATCCTAGTGTGTAAGTGAGACAATAAATCCTTACATTTACTATTTACTCTGATACAAAAGTACATACATACTGAACAGACTGAAATGATACAATGTTGCTTTGGCTGTACAATCAAAATCTAAAAAAGACATGGTGATAATTTATTTAATAACTACTGCAAAGCTAAAAAAGGTTTCAGACTGATATATTCATTTATTCCTGGAGGTGTGGTTGCATCCAGGCTAATTTGCCATTTACTTTCGACCCATGCTAAATAAGTCTTCCAATCACCTCCTCTATCACACATTTCAACTTGATCAATAATTGAAAATAAAAATGTGTGATCTTGACCATTTTCAATAGTGTGTTTGCTCAACGCATTCTTAGGATCTCCCTTCTTAATTCTATATAGGTGTTCATAAATCCTGGTCTTGAATTTTCTCTCAGTCTTTCTGGTCAATATAAGGAAGAACACAGATTCTTATTTCTTTCTTACAGAACTCAAAATGTTGCATGTCTATCTCTCTAAGGACAAGAAACAAGCCAGCCCTTTTGCAAATGCATTGAAATCTATTCCATGAGTAGAATCAATATATGCACAACTACAAAGATGGGGTTGCACAGCACAAAAAAATAAGTTATGTACTCACCATAATGTTATATCTGAGTAGTTGTTCTTTATTTGTCTTCAACCTATGAGTTTCCAGATCCATATCAGATCCAACTTGGTCACATATCCAGCATCTGAGCCAAGCTCAAACCTACTCCCCCTTACCCATAATGTATCTGTCTCCTTCCTCCTATCGAGTTTGCTGCCTAATCCAGTACCATCACCCAACCTAACAGAGACTTGTCCACACAAGAAAGGATAAGAGGCACCTTACGGTGACTACCTCCATAATACGTAGGCAGTAACAACTGATCGCCCAAGGCCGGTGGAAGGAGGGAGGGATGGTTGAAGACAAATGAACAACTACTCAGGTGGAACGTTATGGTGAGTATACAACTTCTTTACCTAAAGTAGTTGTCTTCATTTGGTCTTCAACCTGTGGGACAGAGTCCCCAGCTACAAGACACCTGGGAGGCCCTCAGGGAAGAATAGTCCAGAGCACGGCGGAGCCAAAGGATGCCCTGTTCCAGGATACAATGTCCAATTTGTAATGTGAGATGAAGGTATGGGATGAGGACCAAGTGGCCGCAGAACAAATAGCTAATGAATCTCTGGACCAGAAAGCTGCTGACGTGGCTATAGACCTGGTGGAATGTGCTTTCACCTGACTTGGCAGGGAAATCCCCCTGGCTGAATACACCCAAATGATACACTGAGAAATCCAATGGGCGATGGTAACTTTAGAGATAAGTTTCCGTAAAAAGGGTCTGGAGTAAGAAATAAAGAGTTGGTCAGATTTATGAAAGGTTTTTGTCCTGTGCAAGTAGAAACGTAACTGTCTGCATGTCTAGTAAATGCAATTTGTATTCTCCCTTATTCTGAAAATTTGGAAAGAAGGAGGTTGATTACCTGATTAATGTTGGCCTTTGAAGCTACTTTAGGTAGAAAAGATGGATTAGTACGCAAAGACAGCCTGTCCTTGTGAAAAATCATATAAGGAGCTTTGACCAACAGAGCTTGAAGTTCCAAAATTCTCCTGGCAGAAGTAATGGCAATCAGAAAGGCAGTCTTCCAGGATAGAATTTGCATATCTACTGAAGCTGCAGGTTCAAAAGGAGATAAAACTAAGGCTTGAAGTACTAGGTAAAATCCCATGGTGATAAAGGGTCCTTTACCAGGGATCGAAGAAGAAAGTTACCTTTGAAGAAGGCCTTACAAATCTTTGAAGATGCTAAGGAAGCCATATTATCCCCACATGATAATTAGAAATTGCCGCAATTTGAACACACTGCAGAAAAACTGGTACCTTGATGAAAAATTCACAATAAAAATTGCAATACAGCAGAAACTGGAACCGTTAAAGGATCTAATGCACCCTGAGAGGCCCATATAGAGAAACATTTCCATTTCCAGCCACCACTAGAATTCTTTTGACGGGAGAGGATAATCCGGGAGTCCTGACTATCATGGGAACTGGAGAAGCCATGCAATGAGCTTTAGTCTGTCCAGGCCTGGATGCGGAATCCCTGAGTTATGATAAATGAGATCCGGAACCGGATCCAGCATCCATGGTGGAGCAACCAGATGAGACCTCAGAGAGGGAAACCAGGCTTGGCGAGGCCAGAATGGGACAATGAGAATAACTAGGCTCCCCAACCTGCGAGCTTTCTGAAGAAATTTTGATATTAAAGGAAGAGGAGGATAAGCATACAGAAAACCAGGGGCCCAAGCATGAATTGGAGCATCTGGGATTCCCCCTGAGGGGGGTTCAGAGCGAAGAACGTGCTGCATTTCTTATTGGAAGGAGAGGCGAAAAGATCGTAGTAAGGCTGACCCCACTTGTGAAAGATCTGTCCCACTACTGAAGAATTCAGAGACCACTCGTGAGGCATCAGAATAGATTTTCTGAGCCTGTCTGCTAAAATGCTGAACCTCCCCAGAATGTGGGTTGCCATCAGAAGATGGCCGGTGGAGATCACCCATTCCCATACTCTCATGGCCTTGTGGCACAGGGGATAAGACCTGGTTCTCCCTGTTTGTTGATGTACCAGACCACCGACATATTGTCTGTCTGGATAGCAATCGTTCCTGAAGGAAGATGAGCATGGAGAGCCTGTGACGCTAAGAGCACCGCCCTCATCTCCAGGACGATGATTTTCAGTTTGGTCTCATAGGGGGACCACATGCCTTGAACTATCCTTCCCAAGCAGTGCCCCCCAGCCCAGCTGGGAGGCGTCCACAATCACCGTGGCCAGGGGAAAGGGTAGAAGAAATGGCCATCCCCAAACCAGGTCCGAGGAAAGAATCCACCACCAATCCCTGCACACTTGAGAAATTCAGACAGGGCGAGTCAAGGGAAGATCTAACAGGGACCACTGTACTGCAAGTTTCCACTGAGGGATCCACATGTGAAGACGTGCCAAGGGCAAGAGACTGATCATGGCTGCCATCGACCACAACACCCTTAATACTACTTCCGCTGTCGGGGATTGAGTTTGAAGAATGCAAAGCACATGTAGCTTCAGACTGTGTATTCTGTCTAGAGTAAGAAAAACTCTGGTTTGAAATGTGTCTAATCGTGCCCCAATGAAGTCTAATATTTGGACAGGAGTCAGAGAAGATTTGTTGAGATTGATGGTAATGCCTAACCTCTAGGCTAGAAGAAGAAAGGAATCCCTCTTGCTTGACAAAGTTGATGCCTGGAAGGGGCAGCGAGGAGCCAATCACCCAGGCAGGGAAATACCTGAATGCCCTGGAGTCTCAGGTGAGCAGCTACTACTGGCATCATTTTGGCAAACACCCTGGGGGGTGTGGTGAGACCAAAGGGGAGTGCTCTGAACTAACAATGACTGGCTCCTAGCCAGAAGCGGAGAAACCTACAAGAGCATCTGTTCATCTTGATATGATTGTACGCATCCTGAAGGTCAATCAAGCATATCCAATCATTCTCCTGCAGAAGGGCAGGATAGACTGAAGGGTAGCCATCCGGAATTTCGTCTTGGCCACTGACAGGTTCAAGGTGGATAGATCCAGAATTAGTCTTAGGTCCCCCGTCTTCTTTGGCACTAAAAAGAACCTGGAATAAATGCCTAATCCAGACTGGTCTTGGGGGACGTGTTGGATGACCTGTTTTTCTAGCAGCTTTGCAATTTCTAGTGCTGCATCCCCCCTGTGCACAGTTGGAACGTCCGGGAGGTGTTTCGGCAGCTGAGGTGGTGCAAGGAATGGGACTGAATAGCCTCTGGATATAATTTGCAACACCCAATGATCTTTTGTGATGGACTCTCACTCCGTTAGGTGCAAAAATAGATGGCTGCCGACTGCCTCCAGAGATGAGCAGTCGGGCAACCCTTCAGGGCTGCTGCATGGGTCTGTCTGGGAAAGGTTCTCAAGACACAATTTCTCTGACATCCACTGCCTCTAGGGTGACGTCTATCATATCCCCCTCTGTTCCTGTGGGAAGGTGACTCGTGTGTCTCAGGGAAAAGTCTGAGATTTCTGGAACCACATCTTCTTCGTCCCTCGCTGATTCCTAGAAAAGGATCATTGAGGGGCAGAGAAGCAAATCCCGATGGCAGACAAGTCTTCCCATCTTTTTCACTCTGAACTAAAGTCTCACATACCAACTTTCCAAACAGGGAGGAGCCATTGTACGGGGCATTGGTGAAAGACATCTGAAAAGTTCTAAGAACTGACAGAGCCAAGAGTGTCACTTGATGGCAACATCTGTACCAGCTGCTCTGGTGGCTCCCTTGGTAACATGGGAAAAGAGATGCATAGAAGTGTTCGCGACAGACTTTAGAGTGGCCATACGAGCGGAAAACGTATTCTTGTCCTCCGCTGGCATGGACTCAGGGGTCCACTTGGCAATCTCCTTCACTAGGTCTTGCTGTAGCCGAATCACATGTGCCATGTAATTCAGCGCTCTTAGGGAAAATGTCGCTGAAGTGTACACCCGCTTCCTGAAGTGGTCCATCGCCCTTGACTCTCGGTCCGGAGGATGAACCATAGAGCTCTCCTGAGGGAGCTCATTCCTAGGGCAGCTGCCACCATCATAGCATCAATCAGAGACCCCTTATTTCAGTGTGACCTATATGAAGGAGGGCTCAAAACTTTATCCAGGCATTTGGGGATGGGCTCCACTGTGTCCGGTTCCTTCCACACTCAAAATGTTATCAGGTTCACTAAAGGATCTGTTGGAGGGGACAACCAGGAAGCAGAAGGTCCAGCGCCAAATGCCTCGAGGAACACCGATTCATCCGAGATAGGTTTCTGGGCAGACCACCCCCATTGATGGCGGGAGTTCTATGATGTCGCCAAAGGAGACATCCTCAGGGGATGACCGGGGGGGGGCCTTCCCCTTCCTCCAAGTCGGTGTCTTCAGTGACAGACTCTGGTGGGGAGTCTAACTGCTTCCTTTAGCAAGTATGGTTGTGAGGGATCTCCTCAGTGGGGATCTCTGGGGAGGACTTGCCAATATCTTGCTGCTCCAAAGTGGAAGCTCCCAGAGGCAAAGTAACAGCAGACTGTCCCTGAGATAGCAGGATGTCCAGAACCATACCAGAAATAGAGGGAGTTGGGATAGAGTCCAAGGACAAGATGGTCAAGGGTCTCGAGGAAATCAAGAGAATCCTCTCCACCACATGAAAAGTCGAAGAACGGGCCTCCGGAGAAAGGACCATAGGAGCCATCACCGTCTGACCTGACGGGGGAATCAGCACTGAGCCTCCAGGCACCAAGATACCAAGAAGAAGGCTGCACTCCAACAGGTTTGGAGCTGACACCAACCCCTCAGATCAGACATTGAGGCTACGGCTCTAAGAGCTTGTCGGATCCGAGCCAGAAACCTCACACAGACAGAACAGGAGGTCTGGAGATGAGCTGCCCCTAAAGCACACTACGCACAGAGTGTAGTCATTGGCTGGGGAGAGCTTATGGCCACATTCTGTACACTTTCTAAAACATCACTTGGGAGTATCAGACATATCCCACACAGGCCCGGCACACTCAACAATACTCAAACCACACATACAAGGAAAAGTGAGAGAGAGAGTCTTTTTTTTTTTCTTTAACCGATGGAAGCGCAGGGAGAGGAGGTACAAAACAGAGAAGGAAGATAGAGAAAAGGGAAGATTTAATGCCAAAAAACACACTTACCACAACTTTCTATGCTGACAGCTCAGATCATGATGTGGACATTACAGGCGGCAAACAAGATCTGAAGGAAGGAGACAGGGGCATTATGGATAAGGGGAGGAGCTTTGAGCTTGGATCAGATGCTGGATATGTGGCCGAGTCGGATCTGATACAGATCCATGAACCCACAGGTTGAAGACCAAATGAGGACAACTACTTCAGATCAGTATATTTTAGATTAACAGTATTTTTGTACACCTGCTTAAAAACGTCATTCTAATGATTACTGGGATGTCTACAAAGGGGATGGACAAATGGTTCCCTACTTCTAAACCCTCAATACTAACCAACCTACTTCTTTCCAAAAAGCCTGACAGTAACAAAGTTTAAAGGTTAAGTGGTCATCAGAAAACACAGTATGGAATGCTAAAGACAAGCTATGTAATGAAAGTGTTGGCAACATGAACAACCAAAAGGACATTTCCATAAACTTGCAAATGAAGTGCAGCTTTTTTTTTTCTTCTTGGAGGGGGTATCACCAGTACCCACACAAGCAGAGACACCCGCACTCCTCCGCTAACTCTGCTGAGCTACTAAGTCGCTACACCTCTGGCACACAGTGAAGCAGTTTTGGAATAATGACCTTTTGGCCATGATGTAAAGGTTATTATAGGGTCTAACATAAACTGACCACATGATTCTGTATCATTGTCACTTCTCAATCATTAGTTTCTGCATTACTTTACCTGTACCTCATGGTTGCACTGCCTGCAAACTACTCCTATATCAGAATTTACAGTAACATCACATCTTCAAGAGTAAAATATTTCTAGCTAAGCATTAATGGACGTTAGGACCAAAATAGAAACTTCTGTCAGAGAAGCTGCAGATCAGATTGCCCGTGATATTATCGGATGTATAAAAATATCAGTACAAGTTTGCATAGCAGTATTAATAGTCTGGTAATCTCCTCACTGCAAGTAGTATAGCACTTGTCCATGGGTGGAAGCATGCATACACATTCCAAAGGCACTGACTACAGAGCTCATAAGGCTGTTATGGTAGTGGGGGTTAGGGTACATTCCCTGGGAGCAGTATGGTACTGTACCAGAATCCCTGACCTCCTCAGCAGCCCTGGGCATAGGTCAGGTTAAACCCAGGGAAGGCTAAGGCAGGTCATGTAGACAAGTGAATGCGAAGAGGAGCTAGTGACAGCCAAGGGAAAAGATATCACTATAAACAGGCAAGCTAATAGTTTCACTTATGTACTTTCATGCAATTAATCTAAAAGAAAGAAGCAGATTGCAAACATCTTGAAATATATGATGAGCAGAGCTGCTGTAAAAAAAGAAGAAAAGAACAATGAAGCATTTGACTGAAGACTGTAAATGGAAAGGCAATCCAAGCAGCAATCATATATGAAACCTCTCTCATCTCAGGTATCTTAGCCTGCTATTCTAGAATATACTGTGTAATTTGTATTACCTGTTTGGCATATTCTGTGGTTATTGTACGTAATCCATATAGTGTTCTCTTGCTACTATAATTGTGTACTACACCAATTTATAGTTGCGAACTACTTGCAGATCTTACTGTGTTTAACTTTTGTTACATCTTCAGCCATCATACTATTGTTACTATACTGAATCTTTATGCTGTACTGAATTACAGCCATGTACCACTCTTGAATTAGACTGTACAATGTACTTTTTCCCTGAAGATTCAAGTTGTTGCAGGAGTGTTAGTACACCCTTACCTCACCTAGTACATTTCAGCACGGTTTATCTATCCAACTATCACTCCTGCACTCTGTAATTTGACCTGCCTGGCAATCATGGAAGCTCAGTCTACTTCTATTCCTTCCATTGCAAGCCTCATTGCAATTGGCATTCTAAGACACTGTGTGGAAAATGCATAATGCTCATCAACAACCAACTACTACTGGGCCAACAAGACATGCTTTGTGAGACGTGTAATTATCTATATAACCCGGACCCTACCCTCTCACTTACACAGACGCTCAGTAAGTAACGCACACTCACCCATACCCCACGAAATCACACTGCATAACATATGTAGAGGTTGTTAAAAAAAATACAGTCTCTAAACCTCCAGGAATCAAGACTAAACAGCTTTGGCACCAGTGCACGAACACAACTCTACCACAATGACATCACTCTTGACTTACGAGGCTGTGCAGATGACAAACCTTCCAATGTTATTATGTCTGTGTATCCAAATGCCATAGTAAATGGTGATTCCACCATCAGGCAATTAATTCTGCTCTCATTAGGCCGGACAAAAACAGGATGTCAGTTAGCCATGGCAGGACTTCACAACAAATGGGTCCTACAGTACCTATAACAGGATCAACATAATTATTACCTGGTGGTAGCTCATGTAGGTGTAAATGGCCTTGGCTGATCAACCCCGAAGGACATACAGAGGTACATATTGGGACTTGCTAAGAATGTATCAAATCTTCCAATCTTGGAATTGGAGATTTAACAAACTCCGATAGTCTGTTTGTTTAAAACAGAATGCCAGAATTTGTACAGTGTTTTCCAGACTACCAGATAATTGGTTTAATTTTGGGGTAGTTTTGGAAAAAATGGATAGGTGGCAACCCTATCTTACATCCATATGTTGGTCACCCACAAGAAATATAATTTGTTTTAAATTAACATGTCATGTGCTTTGCACTTGAGCTTTCTACATTCAAATTAAGTAGGCAAAGTCTCAGACCATATCCTTGCAAGTTATAGATCCCACTCTATGATCCAGGAAACCCATAACTACTCCACTATAAACTGAGAATCATACATGACCCCAAACCTGCAGGCAGAGAGATTTCTAGACTGTGTCAAACACCATGGAACAGTTAGTCTATGCGATCACTAGAAGCGTGAACATACTGGATTCTGGTCCTCATTAACATGGCAGAATGTTGCATGCACCCACACACCCCCCACAAACCAGTGTAATGTCCTCTCTCTCAAGGTCAGACCATAAAGCTGTCTCCTTTGAAATAAAAATAAATCCTGGGACCCCTGGAACATTTAGGAACTATTCTAAGGCAACCTTCCTACTACAAAGTGATAACCTGGCAAAATGTCAAGCACCCCCACATACACACAACCTCGGGAACACTGTTGCCCATGTAGAATTTTCCTGGAGACCCTGTACAATCATGTTAACAGATGCACAGAGACAGCTGTGCCTCCCAAGAATAAGCATAGAACTATCTCAAAAAACAAGCCACCCTAGTGGAATCCCAACATCAATAGGCTGTATAACAAAAGGAAGAAAGTCATGAGACTTCCAGTATGGTGAGACACTAGGTAAAACATGTTCAGCAAGCTCCATTCCATTAAAATTTATTTCACAAAGGTGTTTGTTAAGAATGGAGGAAACTAGATAACCAAGAAGCAGTATGTTCAAAGGTCTAAGACATAAATGATGAAGTCCAGGAAGAGAAAAGGTGTAAATAGTTATGTGAAAATTGGCATCTACCTCTGAGCAAGTTTTGGCTGCTAGAAGGGTGGAGGAACAGTCTTTGCTAATGGGTACAAAGCAAAGGAAACATGGTGATATGGAGGCGTGAGAACAGAGTAACAACTCAGACATTCTGCAGTGTGAATACCAAAATGTACTCATTTATGGAGAATGGGACGAAAAGAAATGAAGAGTGCAACCAAGTACTCTCTGGCCACTCCAATGGCATTACAGAGCTCCAGAAAGAAGATGGCTCATTGAAAGGTAAATTAATGGACATGGAAGCAATGCTGGAGGAAACACTAGAGAAGCAGACTGACATGGAAGGCAGGGACCGGACTTAAAAATCATCAGGTCACTGGTGTCCCGGAGGGATTGGGAGGCAGGGACTGTCCTGTATTTGTTCAGCAGCATTTAGCACAATGGTCTGGGATGAATGAAAACTCTACTCAGATAGAAGAAGCACACACAATGCAAACAAGAAACAATCTTACCAGACAAAGCAAACTCAGGCACATTACTGCTAGGCTCCAGTCATACACCATGAAGGAAGAGGTGCTTTTGAGATTGCTGAAATTGAGGAAGGCATGTCCTGTTGGAGATGTGAGAGTATATAATAACAATGACTTATAAGCTGCCACCATGAAGAAGGCAGCCCAAATTGTTTCTAGTTATCAGCTTCTGCAAACAGCAACATCCAAGATTTAAAACAATGTACCCAGCATACTTCAGACTGTTACTTCCAACTGGCTTATAAACATTATTGGATTCACAACAGGCTATATGCTTTCTGGAGCAGAAAGCTGCTGACCTACCTCAGCAGTCAGACATTGACCATCAAAGAGATGGATCTGCATCATGAGTGAAGAGGAAGGAAAATGGTTCCAGTAACAAACTCTCCCAAAAGATGATGTCATTCTCGATTTTTACCAGGCATCAGAGCACAGCAAGCAGAGTCTGACTGTTTTATATGGCTCTGAGTTGCATGATGATTAAAGGAACTAGTAAAAATCTTGTAAGCAGGGGTCCCATAAACATCTGAAAACCTATAACTTTCGGTAATGTAGGAAACATGATATACAAAGAGGATGGACAGGCCACACTGAACCAGAGTACGACTGAGTCAACCATTAAGAAAAGACTACTGCACTCATCAAAAAAGAGAGCACATTTCTTATTTTTAATCGAAACTGCAGTATTACTGCAATAAGATGTTTGGTTTCATAGCAGAAGAAAAACAATGTCTTCTTCATAGTTATACATGTGCTCGGTATTATAGCCCATGGCAGAATATCAATGCTTCAACAACTCTTTGTCAAACTACTTTTGGGTGTTTGGGTTTAGCTGTAGATCCCTGTTGGGGTTAGAAAGACTTACATAAAACATTTGTTTTTGCATTGATTTATATACACAGCAAAACAATTGGGGTGTGGATGTGTTTTTGCTGGAAAAGTAGTGGAGCCCGCAAAACAGGGGCAGATAATGGGCCACTAAGCTGGATTTAATTGGAATCAAACATCACAACGCCAGTCACTATTATGATTTGGACAGCATAAAAGACTGTGGACTGGAAAGACATCATACACTACTTGGAAACGGCAAAAGATGGATAACTGAGAGAAATGAAATGGTGGCAGGGCTTTCCAAGCCAAATAGTCTATTAACTTTTGGCTACTACTGATGGATAATGTGAACGCTTATTGCTCTGTCTTCAAGCTTTACATGGCTTTTTATCTTGTTTAGCTGTTACTTTATGTTAAACTGCTATTCTATTGACTGTATGTTACTTACTTCTAATAATTCTAACTCTGTTAAAAAAGAGGAGAAAAAGGGTGCAATGCAGGTCTACAAGATTAACCTAAATACACAGCAAAACTGGAAACAAGAGATTTCAGTGTTCGGAAAGCAACAAACAGAACCAAATGTAATAAACGCTGATCCCCTGTGTCTTGACACACCAACCACAATGAACGGTCACAACAAAAACGGAAATGTAACCAATGAATAAAATCAAGAATTTATTTTCCAAAGGTTTCCAAAAGTTAAGCGCTTTCACTTGCTGTACTGTGAGCTTCATCAGAACTCCATAAAAATTTAATAAACTCATTTAAATAACCTCGTTGGCGCCAAAAAAGCACTGCATTAAAGCAACATACACAGTAAAATACAACGAACACACTAAATAGTGTAAAATGCCATAAAATTTGAATAAATGGCATGGAACAAAGACATTCATTCTCCCTATCATAAAATAATATACTAATACACTAATATGTCAACAATTTGTCTAAAATCTTATGACACTTAAAATCCATAGTTTTCACAAATTATAAAAATAATAATTAATAGTTATGTAAGTTGTAAAATTGGCTCAATGGTGATGTAGGCATTCAATCCTGGTGCATTGGAGGCATCTGTATATAACTGCCACCAGATTTCTTTATAAGACAATATTCCTTTATGGTCTCCCCCCTCTAGGGACTATTTGAACACTGTCAAGGATGGCAAATTTAAAAAGATGTCTATCTCTGCATTTTTCAACATGCCTATATAGGGCGTTGTTGACATCCTTAGTCTTTATACTGTATAAATGTGCGTACATGCATTTATTCAATTTTCTCTCTGTTTTTCCTATGTAGAATCCAGAACAGGCTATACATTTAGCTAAGTAAATTACCCATCTTGTGTTGCAGTTGCCTTGTACAAATCTTAAATTTGTCTTACTAACATTCTCTAAAAAAAAATGCTTCCTTCCTCTAAAATGGCATAACATTGCTTGCAACTACTGCACTTAGTAGTGTTTCTATGGGTCAAATTCTTAGTGATGCCACCTCTTTCTAGATAACTCAATGTTACACCCCATTTTGTTGACAAATATTGGCTGAGTTCCCAATATTTTAACCATATCCTGGTCCGTCTGTATAATATTCCAACTATTAACCATAATTTTCCAAATTTTGCTAAAATGTGGACCGTACTCCAAAACACGAGCTCTCCTGATTCATTAGTTACATTTCCGTTTTTGATGTGACAGTTCATTGTGGTTGGCGTGTCAAGACACAGGGGATCAGCGCTTAAGTACACAGCAACAAAAATTTAAGACAGGGGATGAATACAAGGGTAATGCTAAGAAAGAGGGTAGAAGCTTACAGACATAAAAATAACAGAGAGGATGGATAATACCAAGCAAGGGGATTTTAGATTCATAACATGGACTGTTATTAGGCTGGTAGATGTACAGAAAAGGAGGTGGACTTTTCAATATATTAGTTCAAATATGCTGACATCTGCTTACTACAAGACACTTATCTAGATAATAGTGAGCACTCAAATTTAATTAGTGGGAAGAGGACAGGAGTATTCTCTTTGGCCCTACAAGGCTGCAGAGGAGGACAGCAGTGTTGTTAGCAGATTATTGCCAAGTGAGAATAAATAGCAAATTTGGTAGAGGAGGAAAATCGATTGGTGATAATTAAGGGTTATTGTAGAAACTTTAGTATAATTCTGTGCTCCAGTTATCTGTCAATGGAATTTAGTATCTCAGAAGTTAGGGATATTATGGCAGAAATTCCACATTTTTACAAACAAATATTAATATGGGCAGGGGACTGGAATATTATAACACATGAAAGCAAATTTCCTAGACAGTTGGGGTGCACAAACAGGTACATTAGTAGACCTGTATATGAAAAGTGTAGGATTGGCTGATGTGGACAGTAAAAATGGATATCCCCCAGCTTTCAACTTTAAATCTGCAAACATGGGACCTGGGGCAGGTTAGACAGGCTATACACCTCAAGAGAGCATCTGTTTCCAACAGTTGACTTGCGGGTTCATCTCATGACCAGGCACCAGTATTGGTAGATTTAAGGGATATCCCAGTCGTGAAATTAGAAAAACATTGTAGATTTCCAATATATTATATGAAAAGGGAAGCCTTTACCGAGTTGGTAAGATGACTATCTTAGAAAATAACTTGAAATCGAGTTAAAATGGGTATAGGAGAAATCAGTAGTAAATGGGAACAGTTAAAAAAAAGTCTGACAGAAGAACTATTCAGGTTTATACAACATGAAAGGAGGCAACACAGAACCCTACTGGGTAGAGAACTGCAGGAATTGCAGGTATAAGAAGGTGGTGATAAGCAAAGGCTGCCAAAAGACTTGGAAGAACTGGAGTGGAAAAGAAAATAAGTCACAGATCTTTTAAATACAAGATGGGATCTATACTGTCCAGGAGTGACAGAACAGTATTTCAAGGATTCCTCTAGATACCAACATATGTTGGCAGTTAGGTTAAGAAATAGAAAGTAAAACAGGTAGAGGTAACATTAAAGCCAAGTGCAGGGAATGTGGAGAGAGTGAAACCAAGTGATATCCTAGAAGAGTTTCGATTATTTTAAATCAAACATAAGTAGCGGAAAATGGGGAAGCTACTGCAATAAAACAGTACTTGAGCAAGCTGCATTTGCCTAAGCTTACCATGGAGCAGGAAAAAGAATTACTAAGACTGTGTACTGCAATAGAAATACAAGGAATAATTAATTAAACAGAAAAACAACTGGGGTGGATGGTTTTCCAATAGAGTTGTGGAAAAGAGGAGAGTTTGAGCTTTGCAGAGTTTTAGCTACCCTATCCAATCATATTCTAATTATGGAGCTTCCCCCAACTCCTGGAAGCAGACCATAATGGTGATGGTATATAAAGCGGGGAAGGCAAAAAGTTTAGCCTCCTCGTATAGACCCATTTCCACCTTAATCCAGGATTATAAAATCTTTATGGCCTTGCTAGCCAGCAGATTAGAAAATATTATTACCTTCTTGATAAACTTGGATTAAATGGGTTTTATTACGGGTAGACAAAATTTTGACAACATCGTGAGAGCTTTGTTGATAGTACAACATGCACACCTAACAGCATATGATATAACCTTCTTAGTTTGGTTGCTGAAACGGCACTCAAAAGGGTGGAATGGATATTTTTAAGGGTAAACAGTGTTGGCATTTGGTCTGGGGAATCAATCAAAAGATATAGTTGAAAATTACACAACAATACTACAGCCGGAATTAAAACCCATGCTGGTCTATCTCATCCATTTGGTATTATGAGGGTTATGAGATAAGGATGCTCATTGTCCCCACTATTGTTTGCCCCTTATCTAGAACCACTGCTGGTGAAAATACACCTGTCTAATGTGAGAGGGTGTAAATTAGGCTCTGCTGAACAAAAAAATAGCTGCCTATGCAGATGACATTTTATTATTCTTGGGGCAGCCGCAGTAGTATTTGGATCTTCTGTTTTAATACCCTTAAAGAATTTGGTAAATACTGAGGACAGAAGGTTAATATCGGGGAAAAAAACTAGCGGAGATAATGATAAATGATATACTGAGCCCTGAATTGTTTGTAAAGTATCCTGATATAAGGAAATTTAAAAATGTGGGCATCTGGAAAACACCAGCACTAGAAGAAGGGAATTTGTGGACATACATGTACGCAGAGAGAATGAAAAAAAGAGGTAAGACAATGGAGGATGCTTAATTTTGAATTTGACCAAAAAATTCAACCCATAAACATGTCTATGCAGCCCCTTACGGCTACATTTTTTCAAGCTTTCCCTTGGTCAGTGGAGAAGGGGTAACTGGTTGGAATAAAAAAACATTCCTATTGATTTCTTATGGGAGGGCAACAGAGCAAGAGTTTCTTGGTACAGGGTGATTCCAGCTAAGGAATGGGGTGACTTGGGACTTCCTAGCCCCTTTACATATTCTGAGGTAGCACATATAAGGGTGTTATTACTGATGCTACAGCAGGATTATAACACTAAATGCGAAGTGTCAGCCTTAGCTATGATACAACTATAAGGTGTGGAGGCTGAGGTAGGTATACAAGACAAAACCATGCAACCTAGCTCAGAGCATATCATCTTCAAAGATATTTTACAGACTGTACTAGACTCTAAGACAAGATATGATGAAACCGTGGAGGCCTTTTATCTTACCTATCATAACACCTGGGGGTGTTGCTGATGGTGGTGTAGGAGGATAACCCCAATCAGATTTTGGCATTAAATCAGACAAGATGGAGAATAGAAGGGATAGGACACAGCAAAAAAGAAATAATAAGTATAACATAAAGGGCTTATTAAGATTGGAGTATTGGGGACTGAGGGAATGGCTACAAAACAGAATATTTACCCAGGTGGGGATGTAGAGAAACTTGGATTAATATTTATTTATTTACTTATATGTTTAACATTTTTAACTGGGAAAGTCCGACTTGGAACAAAGCCAGTTTTAAACAGAAACCTGGGGAGAAACACTCCAGATGCATATCTTTGTAATAGATCTGTGTATAGACAGTAGACATGCTGTGGAGAAAGGAACTAAAAAAAGTACTTGGCCAAATACCAGTAACATTTTACTTAATAACTACAAAAGTAATGAGCAGTTGAAAAACAAACTGGGAAAAAGAGAGAGGGGGGACTTTCAATAGATTACTGGTATGTTGACAAGAAATGTGACCAAAGACAGAAGATTTTAAAATTTTTGCATAAAAGTATCTCCACAAATGTTTTTTACACCCCAGCAAAAATTCAGCACATGTATCCGGGCACATCAGATAATTATCGGAGAGGTGACTAGCAGTTGAGGGGGACCTTTGGTCACACACTCTGGGAATGTAATAACCTGGGGCAATTTTAAACTGCATTTACAATCTCTTATAAGGAATATACGAATATACTTACAGAGAACATCAGCTTGAATAAGGAGATAGTTCTCTTAGTATCATAAACAACCGAAAAACTGCTAAGGTAAGGCTCCAGAATTCAAACGTAGAAAAAGCATCAATAATTCTTTCCAGCAGTACTGACTTTATTGCAACACTGATGTTTTTTCTACGTTTGAATTCTGGAGCCTTACCTTAGCAGTTTTTCTGTTGTTTATAGACTTGTGCTTATCATTTGCGAAGGTACCTGGTGTTTGTTGGGCGTTTTGTTTTGTGTGATTCAAGTTCTTTTAGTATCATGACCACACTTGGAACTGACTCCAGGACAGGGTTAAGATATTGCTCATAACAACATTAATAACAAAAAGGTAACAACCAAAAAGTGAAAGACTAGTGCCCCTTCAGATATCCAAGAAGTTGTAAGTATGGCAAATAATCTTCAAAAATCTGAAGAAAAAAGGCTAAAAGACAGGGAGTTTAGAAGACATTAAGATATTTGAAGTAACTGGATTTTACAGGATGAGAATGATCCAAGAGAGAGCATCTGAATATTTATTTTAATTATTTTTACTTGTATTTGTTTTACAGGGCAGAACACTGATCTCCATGGACCTTTTTCAAACTCACCCCAGGGCTTGTATCTGGTTAAGTGACTTTTTAGGCAAAGGAGGCTGAGGAAATCAAGCCTTGCATCACTGGACCACAGGAACAGCTCATTAACAGTTCCTTAATTCTCTTAGACAACTGCCAGAGTCCCAGGCATAATTTGAGTTACACAAACTGAGAGTTATAGGTGGAAAAGCATATATAAAAATATGTCATCAACCTTGTATTAATATTGGTATGCAAATTAATTGGGACGATACATTTGATAAAGGACATAAGTTATGCCTGATAAATAGACTATATTGTAGACAAGCATCCTTCTTAGTTTTTAATTTCTACAAGACTCTTGGGTTTCTAATACTATGATGGGAATGGATTCCATTCCGAAGTCAAACTATGATTAGAATTCATGAAATTACTATTGTTTCACTCTTTGATGTTAGCCAAAAGTGCTCTTCACAGCCTCCGCAGTGTGCCCAGAACTGGTTAGTTCTGCAATTCATATGGAGTTACATGCATCAGTAACATATAAAAAGGAATTTACAGTTGTATTTATGTTGTCGCCTCAAAGCAAGAGGTTCTCCCGTTCGATTCTCAGCTGGAGTGCCTTCTGTGAGGAGTCTGCATGTCCTCCCCGTGGTCGAGTGATGTTAAAGACATGCAGGTAGGTGCGTGCGTGAATGGGCATACCTTCTTTGAAGGTTGGGCATCGGGCTGGCAACTCGGCACCATAAAAATCCACTGCCAATCATTAGCGGACTGGAGTTCTGCTGTGGCGGCCCCTAACCGGGAAAAGCCGAAATACTTTTTATTTAGATGAAACCCTTTGCTTCTACTACTACTGGAATTGTCTGGGTAACCTTTCACATTATCCTCATTTCTGCCTGCAGATGCTGGTATTTTATGACCATCTCTCTGTACGTAAGACACTGTAATCACTGGGTATAGCAATTTCAATGCTACTTTTATCTTATCTTCTTTTCCTGGACTACTATATCTGGTTTTCTCTCATCTATTTTTTAACTACTGGTAATGGCTGATCCCATGTGATATAAACTTCATCATTTTCTATAATGCTTTGTGGATCATGTTTCCAGTGCTTCTCAGCTACTTCAGCATTATAATGTTTGCAGAATCCCCAGTGCAACACTCTTGCAACATTATTATGACTTTCAGTATACAGGCATTCTCCCATTAGTGTAAAACACCCAGCAACATCATATGTGACTGTTTCCAATTCTGTCTTACAAAACCTGCATTTGTCTGCTTCTCTGACACGTTCAATGGACTTTGTAAACCAACGTGTACATAGTCGACTATCCTGAGCTACCAATATTAACCTTTTGTCTTTCGGTTTAAATTCATCTTTCCTTAACCATTCCTGCATTTGATCCTGATCAGAAGGAGATTGTTCTAGGACTTTTCTGCACTTGCAACTATTGTATACATTTTCCACATTTCTTGCCATCTCATCTGATCTTTCACCTTACATTCATTCTTTTGTTTTTGGCGCATTCAGTTGCTGCCTGATTTTTATCTACTTCTGCTTTGATTTCCATTCCCACTTGACAGTGATATGCTTCTGCTAAACTAAGCAGGGAAGTCATCTTAGACTTGTTCTCATGTTCTAAAACTTTCTCTATGTTTGGATCTTGTGAGGTCAGCAGATAAGTATGCAGTACTATGATTGCGGATCTATACATGTAATCAGTTTCAAGGAGGCTCATACCTTCTTCAGAACAGGGAATATGTAATCCTGGTACACGCTGATTTTTATAAATCATTTGATAAGCATGGAAACAATTTTCTTGTTTTCCTGTCCAACTGATCCAATACCTTTTAGGGCCAGTCAAGTTAGAAGTTAGAACAGAAAGAACAAACTGGTTTATAGCTTGGACTTAGTTCCTATATGTCAGAGCTGCTGTTTTCAGTATTACTTTTTGTCTTCTAAAATATTCTTTACTAAGTTTTCTTGCATTTATTCATGTTTTATTGTTGATTCTTCATCAATTCCCAAATATTTATACACTTTTTTTTTTATCCCATTCCTGTCACAGCCTGATTTTTTATCTTGGTGCTGCAGCTTTCCTGCCTTAAAGATTGGTTTTGCACATCTATCAAGATCAAGTGACATTCTTATATCATCTGAGAAAGTTTTGACCACTTGCAGTTGGGCTTTCAGAGTTCCTCATCTGATTAACTATACAGTTTTAAATCATCCACAAAAAGATAAGTCTTTACACTTCATTGTTTTCAGGGAGCCAAATTGTAGCCATGAAGTAAATCTATTAAGTAGACAGTTTAATGGGTTAAGGACAAGACAAAAGAGCAGCAGTGACAAACCGACACCCTGGAATAGCCTCCTTTGATTTTTTTATCCCTGGGATGATAATTTGTCCTGTATCATGGCTTAGCTGTAAGGTAGTTTCCCACTGTTTCATGGTCACTGTAATGTAATTGATCTACAACCAGTGTATCTTATAAATTTGTAAGTACTCTTTTATTCATGAATGTGGGTTGCTGTCAAATGCTTTTTTTGTAGTCTTTCCATGCCATACTTTGAGTCTTCTCCTTTTTACAATTCTCCATCATGACTTTACTTAACAAGTGACCCTTTGTTCCATATGAGTTTCTTTTGTTACCCTTTTGTTCTATTGCCAAGACTTGAGTTTTCTTCTAAAGGACTGTAAGATCTTTTGGCATCACTTCCTAAACTCTGTCGGCATCAATTCCAGTGTATCGTTTATACAATGCTGGAAGGCAAGTTATTGGTGTATAGTTTTTAGGATATCTTGCAAGTTCACCCTTGAGGAGGAGTATAATTTTTCCTATTTTTAACCAGGTAGGCATCTGTTCGGGTTGAGCACAGACAGAGTTCTCACTCATAGCTAAATATTTGTGTAAAGATGTTAATACTTTTAGCAAGAAGTTAGGTACTGCATCTGGGTCTGTTTTTTTTTTTTTTTTAATTAAGAGATTTTCTTAATTTTGTTTCAATTTCTCTGGCTGTCATTTCATTCCATTTCATGTCCTGTACATCTGAACTTTTTATCCTTTCTTTTGCTTCTTCTGTCCATTCAGCATCTTTATGTTCCACAGGGTCTTCATAAATATATATACATTTCTTCTTTTTTGGTGTTGTTACTATTAGTTTTGCCTTTTTTTACCAGTTCTCTATAAAACTGTTTTGGGTCATTAATAAATTGCTTATTTTGTATTTTTCATTTATATTTATCGGCATTATCTTCTACGTTTTTCAGCTGGTGCTGATATATTTTATTATTTGCAATAGTGTATGACAGATCTGATCTGTTCTGATACTGCTTGTTGCTTTCATCATGTCTATCTTTGAATATTTTTTTTTGTTGATCTTTTCCTTCTTCCGTACTCTTCTAATAGTGACACTTCTTGTCTTAACTGCTTTATAGTTTTCTCTATTCCATAATTCCATGATGGTATTTGATTTCTCCCTTTCCTTTCCCTTACTGCCCTGTGTTTTTGTGGCAAGACTTTTATCTGTTATTAATTTAGTTGCACAGTAATATATTCTACTTACTTCTGTTGTACTGCATGACTTTCTGTGAACAGTCTTGATTACTGTGTTCATTTGTTTTATCAAACTTCTAACATTTTGGGTCTTATTGACTTTCTGTAGTCTATTTCTTTAATTGATCTTATGTCTATCCATCTATATTAGATTAAGCAATTCTTCCCTTAGATCATTTTTTTCTAAACTAAGGGCACATTCTTTGTTCTCTGTTTCATAGAGGCGATCCACAGAAAATTCCAGAAAATCTTCCTGTGCCAAATTCTCTTCAGCTTCACCCTATGTCATCCTTTGTTCATTCATATGGGAACTGATTGGCCTATCACTCCACACCACTGACTGCATCAGAGTTTCTAGTTTCATGTTCCTTATTTTGCTATGCTGCTCCAAATGAACTTTTGTACTGGTTTCCTACTGAAAGCTCCAAACTATCTTCATAAGGCAACTGATCAGATGCTTCCCGCTCCACTGTTTTCACTTTATATTGGGGATTCATTTTTCTATCATGCTGTGATATTATCAGAGTTAGATTTTCTACACTAACTTTTCTCACACCTATCTTCAAAATGGAAATGTTCTTGCTTTCACCCTACTTAATCCCAAGATTCCCCTAGACTAAGCCCCCATACTCCTGCACCTTTATACACTCAAACTCTAGCTTTGTTTTTAGCAGGCTCTAACTTCACTGTATGATGACAATATTGAATGGTTAGCACAAAAAAAAAAAAAAAAAAAGTTTTTGCAGTGTATTGCAAATTTGCATCTTCAATGTTCTTACTGTGTCTACTTTCTATTGTAAATATGCATTTTAAAATATTCTTACTGTGTGTACTGTCTATTGTAATTGGAATTTGCAGTGTATTACTTTGTTTTCTTGCTGTTGCATTATGTTTTGTATTTCTTAAACATTGCATTGGTTGTACTGCCTTTGGAGCTTTTCTCCCC
This sequence comes from Protopterus annectens, assembly GCF_019279795.1. Lineage (NCBI taxonomy): Eukaryota > Metazoa > Chordata > Ceratodontiformes > Protopteridae > Protopterus > Protopterus annectens. The sequence continues at coordinate 1,822,195,618 of NC_056725.1, forward strand.
GGGCCTCCACTGAAAATGGGTTCTTCTTGACCCAGTGGACTTCCCCGGTAATCAAACTGAAATAAATAAATAAATAAATAAAATCCTTCACTTCACAGGTAATCCATAACTTCAGTTTCAACTCCTTTAACTTCTCCATTACTAATCCTCTTTTCTATGTTCCCCCTTTGTTTTCTTATTTTTGTACTGTAAAAGCTCCATACCTGGATGCCTTTGCCTGTATTTCTCTTCAAATATCTTTAGTGCTGCTTTTTTGTATTTATCAGTTTTGCTTTCTCCTTTGCATAAATATTACACCATACTAAATCTCTTTTTCTTTCTCTTGTCCATATTTCTTCTTCAGAGGTCTCCTGCTCTTCCTGTTTCTCTTTACTTGGGGGGGCTTACTGTTCCAGCACGCTGTGACATAAAAAGAAGTTATGTACTCACCATAACATTCTATGTGTGTTGTCCATCTCGCTTTCATTCTGTACTGGTTGGGTTAGGAACCGATCCTCAGTTCCAACTCAGTCATTTACAAAAGATGGAGGTCTTCAACTAGCTCATGGCTGAAAACCCTATCCCCTGATGCTCTAGGAAACTCCCCAGATCTTGTTTGCTGATATAACAACATATACTAGGTTTAATTTCATGTCTATTAGATCTGAGAAGAGAGGTCAGAGAACATTATTTTTGCCCAACTGTAACCGCTCGGGTCCTCCAGAAGCCAAAGGTTGGGGGAAGGAGAGTGGACACAAGAATGAAGGCAAGATGGACAACACACACGGAACGATAAGGTGAGTACATAACTTCTTTATGTGATGTTGTCCTATCTCGCCTTCATTCTGTACTGGTTGGGACAGCGTCTTAGCACCATCTTTCTCGGGTGGCTCAAGGGAGTATATTCTTCAGAACAGTGGACCCAAAAGTGGCCCTGTCCCTGAAGGCCAAATCCATTTTGCAATAAGTGATAAAGGTATGAGGCCTTGCCCATTTTGCTGCAGCATACATGGTATCAACTGGTAATCTCACCTGAAAGGCAGCAGAGGTTGCTATAGCTCTTGTAAAATTACCTTTTATCTTTTTGGGGAGTTCTTTGTACTGAGATTTGTAAGTAAAAGTAATACAATCTAATAACCATTTAGAAAGAGTGACTTTAGACACTGAAGCACCTTTCTTAGGGTCTAAAAAGATACAAATAGTTGGTCGGGTCTTCTGAAGTCCTTTGTCCTATGTAAACAGAAACATGATTGTCTATGCATGTCTAGATGGTGTAGCATACATTCTGCCTTACTGCCATAGTTGGGAAAAAGACTGGAAGTTCTATAGATTGATTCAGATTAGATTCCGAGCATAATTTTGGTAAAAAAGGATGGGTTTGTTCATAGGGATACCCTGTCTTTGTGGAAAAGCAGGTAGGGCAACTCTGTCGACAATGCCTGCAATTCTGAAACTCTTCTAGCGGAAGTGATGGCTATCAAGTGAACTGTCTTCCATGTCAAAAACTTTAGGTCACATGATGATGCGGGTTAAAATGGGGGGAGAATCAGATGGGATAAGATAAAATTTAGGTCCCACAGTGCTGGTGGGGCTTTAATTTTTTTATTTTATTTATTTATTTTACATTTGTTGACTGGGATAGTCCGACTGGAGTCATGTCCATTTTCAGCAGAGGCCCGGGGAGAAAAGCTCAAAGACAATCAATAACATTTAATAATAATGAAAACACATTACAGACTTGATATGTACAAAGAAAGAAAAACAAATTCACAGGTTAGGGTTACCCCCTGGTTATAGTCTGGGGAAAATTGACAGTAAGAGTTAGCCAGGCCTGTTACAGTGGCATAGCCAGTTTACAGCCAGATGTTGTTTGAGTCTGGTTTTAAATTGGGTTAGGGAGGAGAGCAATGTTAGTGGGTGGTCTTCGTGGTCTTAATAAACCCTTCAGAAAGGCCTTGCATAGTCTGTGGGACATTAGATTTGGTCCTGATTCACTTATATGGAAGCTAGATATCGCTGCCAGTTGGACTCAGATAGTGGCTGCAGCTGCACCTTAATTAAATAGCTTTGTCAAAAATTCAAGAATGGAAGCTATGGGAGCAGAAAAAGGGGTCAACGGGGTTATTTTCATCCCAAGCAGAAAATCTTTTCGATTTGCTCATGTATAATTTCTTTGTTGAAGCCTTATGAGATGAGATTGAGATATATTTCACTGACTGGGAAAGGTTAGGGATCCTGGCTATGTTTGGAATTGGAGCAGCCACGCTGCCAGTCTGAGTGTTTGAAGAGAGGGATGGAGCATACCTGACGCATAAGTCAGAAGGTCAGGAAATGGGTCCAGAATCCATGGCTCCTCCTGTAAATGAGGCCACAGGAAGGGGAACCAGATTTGGTGAGGCCAGCATGGAGCCAGTTCTTTCTCAATGAGCTGGCTTTCGAAAGAACTTTGAGTATCAATGAGAAAGGAGAGAAGGCGTAGAGGAGACCCAGAGGCCAATCGTGTACAAGTGCATCCCTTGGTGACTCCCCCACAGGAGGGATTAGGGAAACAAAGCTGCTGCATTTGGCATTCATGGGCATGCCAAAATGGTCGCAGCAAGGGGCTGGCCCCATCTGCGGAAAATCATCTCCACTACCTCTTGTTTTAGGGCCCACTCGTGAGGAATTAGGATCACTCTGCTGAGTCTGTCTGCTATCACATAGGATTTCCCTAGGATGTATGCTGCTATCAGAAAGCGTTGGGAGCGGGTAGCCTACTGCCATACTCTCAGGGCCTCTCGACAAAGGGGGTAGGACCTGGTTCCTCCCTGTTTGTTTATGTACCAAACTGACATGTTGCCCGTCTATACTGCAATAGTTCCCAAAGGAAGAGAGTCTTGGAATGCTTGCAATGCTAAAAGCACCGCTCTCATCTCTAGGATACTGATGTGCAAATGGGCCTCATGTTCCTGCCAAGTGCCTTGAACTGTCCTTCCCAGATACTGCCCCCCCCACCCCATCTGAAAACTGTCCATGGTCATTGTGGCCAAAGGTTGAGGGTGAAGAAAGGGACGGTCTAATGTTACACGACTGGAGTAAAGCCACCATCGAAGGTCCTTCTTGCAGGATTCAGTTATCAAGATCTGGTGGGACATAGGTAGTTCCTGCATGGACCACTGAGTAAACAGTAGCCACTGAAGTATTTTCATATGTAGGTATGCCAATGGGATTAGGGTAATTGCAGCTGCCATTGTTCCCAGTACTTTGAGGATTGTTCTTGCCTGAACTTTTCTTTTGGGAAGAATGTTTAGGATTTGGGATTGTAAGACTTGAACCCTTTTGGAGGGAGGTTTTGCCACCATATTTCTTGTGTCTAAATCTGCTCCTATAAAGACAGTATGCTAAGAAGGCAACAAGACAGACTTTTTGTAATTTATTGCGATTCCCAGGTGAGAGCAGAACTGTAAGGTGGTGTCTCTCGCTTTTGTTAGTAGATTCTCGGTGGTGGCAGTTAGGAGCGAGTCATCTAGATATGGAAACACTCAGAATCCTAGGCGTCTTAAGTGAGCCGTGACGACTGCCATACACTTGGTGAATACTCTGGGGGCTGTAGTGAGACCAAAGGGCAGAGCTCAAAACTGGTAAAGACTGGCACCCAGCCAAAAGCGCAAATGACTTCTGGATCACCTGTCCATCTTTATATGGTAGTATGCATCCTGAAGATCTATGGAGCACATACAAATGTCTTTTACCTGGAAGGGGAAAGGGAAGTATTGACTGCAGTGTTACCATCTGAAACTTCACTTTCTTCACTGATTTGTTTAATCTACTGAGATCCAGGATGGGTCTCCAGTCCCATTTTCTTTGGAGCTATGAAGAAACTTGAGTAAGTTCCAGATCCTATCTGGTCTGCGGGGACTGTTTGGATGACTCTTTTTCTAACATCTTTTCAATTTCTAGAGTTGCCTGTTCCCTCTGACTGGGAGGAATGTCCGGGATGTTCCTTATGTTTATCATGGGGAAGGAATAGGGTATGGAGTAACCACTGTATGTGATTCTTTGTATCCACTTATTTTTTGTGATTTTTTAGCCAGGCTTCTGGGTACAAAGATAAGTAACCCCCAACTGCCTCCAGCGATGGACAGAAGGGCCTCCTTTCAGCAGCGCTGAAAGAGTTTGCCAAATGAGGATTCCCTGTCACCCTGGTTTTGCGGACCCTCTCTGCCTCGTGGGCGGTGTCTTCCATTATTGCTTCCCCCTCTGCCCCCGAGGGAAGACTCAACACGTGTGTCTTGAAACACTCTCTGGGATTTTCGAAATCACATTTTTCCTCCCTTTTGGCCTTTTGGATAAGGCCTATAAGGTGGGGAAAAACAGACTCCTATGACAGAGAGAGTTTTTCCTTCCTGTTCATACCTGGTTAGTGTGTCTTTGACTTTGGGCCCGAACAAGGACAAGCCACTGAAGGGGGCGTTAACAAAGGAGTACTTAAAGGGCTCCGCAAAGTTACACAAGCGTATCCAGGAATCTCTCCTTAGGGAAATTCCTGAACTCGCTGCCCTACTGCCTCCATCAGCTGCACAGGAAATGAGCCTCATGGACAAGTTTACCACTGAATTCAAGGTGGAGAGCTGGGAGGACACTTTATCTGATACCCCCACAGCTACTAAACCCTGGAGAGTATCTCCTAGCTCCTTCAGGAGATCTCTCTGTAACCTGGTAAAATGTGTAAGGTAATTCATGGACCTGAGTGTAAAGGTTGCTGAAGAGAAGGTGCACTTTCCATATCTGTCCATTGTACAAGACTTTGTTCGGAAGATGGACAGAAGAGGACATCTCTGACAATTTCTTCTTGGTGGCCACCACCACCACCATAGCATCTACTGGGGCACCATTTGTAAGAAAAGTTTTATCCATGGGTGAAGTAATTAATTTATTTGGCTTCCAGGGAACAGGTTCCCCTGAGTCTGGAGACTCCCATGCCTTTCAACAAACTGCAACCATGAGTTCATCAAAAGGCAGAGACACCCAAGTGGCGGAAGGGTAAGACCCAAAAGCCTTTATGTAAACAGACTCATCAGAATGGTTGATGGGCCTCCAGCCACCTCTCTGTTTAAGCATTTCTAGGATGTCTGCAAATGAGACATCCTCAGAGGGTGACCATGGGGACCTTCTGACTCATCAAGGTCTGTGACAGATGTGACTGACTCCTCTGGGGAGTTCAAATGCTTCCTCTTACATAATCTCTTGCGAGGGACCTCTTCAGAAGGATATTCTGGAGAGGTTTCAGAAGACAGAGGTTCACCCAATGGGGCATCCTGAGGCTGTGGGTCCCACGTCTGCTGTGTGGATGCAGTTGTGCAGAGATAGACACTGGTGCCTTTGGGGAAGGAATGACTCGGTCTGAGAGTGGAGCTCCCCATGCGGACAGCGCTCTCCTCATCACCTCAAAAGCCCCCCTCCCATGGTCTGAGGAAGCTCCTGGCTCAGAACTAGAAGGCATTCCCAGCACCAAGGGGGTTGGCTCAGAGGCCGATGTAGGTGTCAAGCTCACCCATGCCGAGCCACAGAGAGGCAAGTTTGAATCAGACAAATGTCTGATCCGACTGTCCTCCCTGGACCTGACTGGAGAACGTTGACTCCTAGACTCCTAGAGCTCAGACGGCACCGAAGAAGTCGGAGCAGTAGTCGGGTCCGAAGTTCCTGGAGCAGGTCTCAGCTCCAGTGGTTTCACTTCAATCAGCTCCATGCATTCTGGCTCTGAGGTCCCAAGTCGGGTCGGAGGAGGAATCAATGTTGGCAGGGTAGGCTTAGTCTGTTTGAATGCCCCTGGGTCAGCTCAGACAATAATTTGGCTAATGCAGATGTCCTCAAAAGTCTATGCACCACACGATCCACATCATCATCTGGAAGGCTCCTGGAGGATCAAGAGGAAGGGGCTGGAGATCTTGAAACCTGCGCAACAGGAGATCTTAGCATTGGAGAAACCGGTTCCAGTACTGGGGACCAGCTCCAAGCTTGAAACACTAATGGCTCCGAAACTGAAGGAGCGAGATGGATGGTTTCTTGGGCCAGACAGATTTCGGGTCACATGATGACATCTTCAGTAACTTTTTTGTCCGTTCCAAATGAGGTTCTGAAGATGAAGAAGAAAATCTTTTTCCTGATTTCTCAGACATTGAGGAGGGAGAGGACTGTTTTGTTGGACTGTGACCTTCTACTTAGGCTTCTGAAAAAGAAGTCTTTAATAGCCCCCTAAGAATCAATTTAGTCTTCCTTTCAAGACGAACCATGGAACTAAAAAAGTGGCAAATTGCACAAGACTCTTGTAAATGTACTGTTCCAAGGCAGTACACACACACACACACACACACACACACACACACACACACACACACACACACACACACACACACACACACACACACACGCACAGTATGACCATGCGTCATTGACATTTTTTGACTACATTTGGAACATTTTTTGAAACCCAAAGGTTTGGTACCTTTGGTCTGCTTTGACATCTTAAAGACCAAGAAAAACTAATCACTATATATATACATATACATATATATATATATATATATATATATATATATATATATATATATATACTTATATAGATTCACTTTATATCCACAAAATACTGAAATAGCAAAATTGAGTATGTCGAAGCTATAAAGTGGAAACCTGAAATGAAAGAAAACTCAGAAGCATGAAATTCAAAATCTTGCATACCGGAGATTTTGAATTACCGCTTCTGGTGTACACACACCTTCCTTCCCACGCACAAACACAAGCACTCCCCCCTACTTAAATATTCTAATTCTGAGGTCGCACTACATACAAAAACATGCAAACACCACCACATAAGCTATATTCTCCTCACACACACATATCACAGTAACAAAACACACCAACACACACCACAGCCCCTACCCAAAACCCTTAACACATAAACACTTACCTGAATCCATGACCACAGTGAAACACCAGAAGCTCTAATTCAAAATCTCAGGTATGCAAGATTTTGAATTTCGCGCTTCTGAGTTTTCGTTCTTTTCAGGTTTCCACTTTATGGGCTCGAAATACTGAAATTCGGTATTTCGAGCTTCTAAAGTGAATCCATATATATATATATATATATATATATATATATATATATATATATATATATATATATATACATATATGACAGCCCTTCATTTCATTTAAGACTTTCAAAACTTCGAAACTCATATGGCCGACACCATATGAGCGAACATTTGAAAGGCCGACAAATGATAGCAGAGATCCTACAGTGCGGGACTGGGAGAATCCCCTTTCCTGAATGTAGTGCGATCTCGGAGTGAGAATATTTAAGTAGTGGGGGTGTGGGGGGTGCAGGGGGGCTTGCCCCCCTGCATAACACAGTTTTACTGTGTTTACAGGTAGGTAAATGGTGCTATTTCAGGATGTTGGTCTTTCGGAATGTCGATCATACAGTGTCGGCATTCTGAACGGTCGACATTCTGAAGTAGACCGATATATATATATATATATATATATATATATAGAAAGAGAGAGAGATATAGGAAAGGTATTTTTTTTTTTTTTTTAATATCAGAACATAGAAACACAAAACAGTGTAAGAAACTTCTCTGTGTGGAAGATTTTCAGTCCATGTATCTCTAGTTAATCACTGTATATTAATCAGATCAGACCACAGTAGTGGAAGTAGCAAACTTAAACTCGTCAATTCAGAAAAATAAAAATATATAATTGTACAGAATTACTAAGTATTCAAAAGTAATCCAAGCAAGGCAGGCAGTCGGTTTCCAGTCAAAAATCCTTTATTAAGTACACAGACAAGCGATCCAAGTAAAACAAAAATAGAGTAATAGTTTCCTCACAAGCTTTCTAAATATATACATACTTTTTATCAGGCAAGGAAGTGGTTTATTGTGCTGTAAAACAAAGTGTTATTGGTACACATGTTAAATTCACATTCCTTCCCCATCAGTGTGACATTCAAGCTGGTCCTGCCCTACCTAGTAGCTGTCATAATAATATAACCCTTATGTACTTTAAATAAAATTTATAATGATGTGGTACCTCTTATTTAACCAGACTATGAAGTAGACTATTAAGTCTGTGATTTTATCAAAGACACTATACTACATGGCTGGAAATGCATCAACCTTAGTCCATTTGGCAATCAAAAAATATATATAATATATACATATACACTTTGCATGTAAAAAATCAACTGTAAAAATCATATTCTATTTTCATAACCTATTAACAAAGACCGCTTTCGTCCTTTTAGACTTCTTCAGGTCTGTGTACAAGAACCCTAAAAACTATATACAAAATATTATTGTATAATTAGTTAGTATTGTTATTACTGGGGCGGCCATGTTGGTGCAGTGGTTAGCGTTGTCGCCTCACAGCAAGAGGTTCTCCAGTTCGATTCTCAGCTGGGGTGCCTTCTGTGCGGAGTCTGCATGTCTTCCCTGTGGTCACGTGGGTTTCCTCCCACAATCCCAAAGACATGCAGTAGGTGAATTGGACACTCTAAATTGGCCCTAGGTGTGAGTGTGTACGTGTGAGTGCCTTCTGTGGAAGGTTGGGCACCGGGCTGGCAACTCGCCACCGTCAAAACTCCACTGCCAATCATGAGCAGACAGATGATCCGCTGTGGTGACCCCTAACTGGGAAAAGCTGAAAGAAGAAAGTATTGTTATTACACATCATTTTGAATAAAGTGGAAAAAAAGAACCAGAAAAAGAAAAAAATAACAGGAAAAATGTATGATGATGGAAACAAAATATACAAATATAGAATATAAAATATAGAAATACACACAGGGAAAAGCCCTCTAATTTAAATGGGCTTAGCCGCCCTCTAACTTAAACGAGCTGGTTTAATAGAGAAAGGGAAATTAAGCAAAAAAGCACACACTAAGGCAAACAACAGTCCATCTGAATGGTCTTTACCTATATATAAGTATGGCTCTGTAAGAAAAAACAATTCTAACTTATCAGAATATAATAGACTACTTTAACCAGCTCAAACAATGAGTGTAAGAAAAGTATTTTAAAATAGTTAGGAAAGCCAGGATATGGTAGATATATAGGTTCATAGGTTCACAGGTGTGTACCAGGCTAATGGCCCTAGAGCTTTACAAGCCTAGCCCAAAAAACTGCCCAGGCACTGTGCAACCCGATGTTAGTTTACAGTGCCCCTATCCAGTAGGGCAACTGGAATGATCCCTGGAGTGAACCTTCTGTTACCCATCGTCATGATTTCTCTTGAAGAGGGCCAGCGAGGTGCTCTGCTTGACATGAATGGGAAGCTTATTCTAGAATATGGGCACAGTCTTTGGGAGATGAACCTGTCCCTCCAGCATGTTCTGTAATTGTGGTAATGAGGTTGTGATCTCTTGAGCGTGTGGCGTGGGGGGGGGATTTCTTTAGGTGTAGCATTTCAAGTAGGGCTGGGTCAGACATGGCTTTGTAAGTCAAGCAGAGATCACCTCTAACTAGACAATAAGAGACTGAGAACAGCTGAGTCGGTCCATGTAGGACATGTGTTTAAGGCCTAGGATCCTTTTTGTGAGGTACTTTTGTGGCCCCTCCAGCTGTTGTAGATATCTGGTCAGGTACATGCCAAATGGGGGCATTATATTCGATGACTGGTTTAATGAGGGATGAGTAGAGAGGGATGATGACCTTTTTCTTCCTGGATGCAAAACCTTTGGTTATGTGCCATGTATAAGGACTTTCTGACCACAGTGGCAATGTGGTGGTCGAAAGTGAGGGGGCTGTCGAACTGGGTGCCCAGATCTCTTATGGCCCCTTCAGTGTCCAGTGGGCTCCCCTCAATGGGGTAATTTGTGGGAACTGAGTTTTTTCCAAAGGGGATGAGAATGCATTTTTTGGTATTAAGCTTCAGGCCATGGTTCCGACACCGGTCACTGGTCTTAGAGAGGCCCTTTTGTAGGATGTCTGCATCACTTGGGGAGTTCCTAAGGACTCCTAGCTTGCAGTCATCAGCGAACTTGGTCAGCCAAAGTCCATCTGTGTTGACCTGAACTTCTGAGAAGTAGATGCCAAACAGGACAGGGCCCAAGACTGAGCCCTGTGAGACTCCACTCGTGACTGGTCGACAGTCTGACTTGGAATCCACAACTTTCACTCTGTGGGTCCTGTCTGTGAGCCAATTTGCAACCCACCTAGTGAAGTAAGGATTGATGCCTAGTTTGGTGAGTTTATCAATGATACCTGAGTGGAGAATGGTATCAAAGACCTTGGCCAGGTCGAGGTAGGCTGTATGCACTGCCTTACCCTTATCCACAGCCTTGGTGACTGCCTCAAAGAAGTCAACCAGGTTCAGCAGGCAGGATCTCCCCCCTTGACAAAGCCAAACTGTGTCGGGTCAAGAGTTTGGAGATTGCCTATATCTTTGTTAAGCAGGTCCATGATGATACGCTCCATATCTTTGCATATCAGACTCGTCAGGCTAAAGGATAGTTCCCAGGGTCTGTAGCTGCTCCCTCTTTATGGAGCAGGATGACTGTAGCAGTGTGCTATTTGTTAGGGACATAGCCTGAGGTAAGGCTGTGACTGAACAGGGCACACAGATGTGGTGCCGGTTTGTTTTGTAGCTCATGTAGGATGCAGCCAGGGATATTATCGGGTCCCATGGATGCTGTATTCTTGGCTTTGGACAATGCAGCTTTTACCTGTGCCACAGAAATGGTGGGTACCAGGCTTTCTTCTGGTATTGTGATAGGGCCCTTGGGGGGGGGGGGGACAGGGGTGAAGTTGGCACTGAATATGTCAGCCAGTATGTTGGCTATATCTGTTGGCTAAGTATAGGAGGTGCCATTGTGCAATAACTCAGAGCAAATCTGGGTACTGCCTTTGAGGTTTTTGATATAGCTATAGAAGGCTTTGTGGTTGGTTTTGGTGTCAGCCGCAATTCTACCAAATAGCTGGCTTTAGAGGATTTGATAAGGGATGTCAGCTTTTTGTTGAGACTAAGGGAGGTTTTCCAGTCTTATGACATCATTTTTTCTGCAATTGTTTCTTCCTTCTGTTGTAGAGTTTATTGATGGCTGGGGACCACTAGATAGGCTTCCTTTTTTTGGAGGAGAGTGTCTTAATTTTATTTGGTATGGCAAGGTCCATGCATTTGTGTACATGCTCGTACAGTGCATTGGTGTATGATTCGGCAGTCAAGTATATTTTCCATTGGCATGGGTGTCGAGAAGTTAGCCACCTCTGTTTTTAGGAGCTTAAAGTCGGCTTTAGAGAAGTTTTTCAGGGTGGTCACCTTAGCAAGGGGGGTAGCTGAGATGCAGATTTCCATGGTGATCAGTTTGTGACCAGATTTAACCAGGGAGGAACTGACTATAGGTGTGGAGCAACAGTCTCCCATGTTGGTGATAACCAGGTCAAGGATATTGCTTCCTCTAGTGGGGGTCAAAATGAGCTGATCCAGGGCATTGGAACTGATAAATTCCAGAAAGCATTGGGCCTGTACATTGGTACTTGAATAGTTTTCCCAGTTGATGGAAGGGTAGTTGAAGTCTCCCAGTATGAGAGCATTGGGTTGGACTTTGATAGATTCCAGGGTGCTTAGGAACTTGAAGTGAGAGTCTATGGACATGTTTGGGGTTCTGTAGCAGGCTATGACTTCTATCGCCATCTTACCCAGTGTTAGTTGTACCTGAAGTACCTCGGATGCATTGTGCTAGGCTACCAGTCTAGAGGTGTGCGTATCCTTTAAGAATATGGAGACACCGCCGCCTTTGGAGCTTCCGGACGTATTCTGATGCCGAAAGGTATGGAATGAGTTGTAGCCTGGGAGTGCAGGGGTGCTTTCTGCCTCTTTAAACCAGGTCTTCGTTACAGCACAGATGTTGACATTCTCCATTTTGAAGAGAGCTTTGAGCGAGTGCATCTTGATATTTAGACTTCTAGCACTGAGCAGCATGACCCTCAAATTGCATTTGTTTGTAGCTGTTATGGTGGAATTTTGGTCTTTGGAACACTGCCTAAAAAAGACACTATAGGGGTGGCAAGAGCCTTAGCCAGTACCCGGAATCCCAGGGGTGACACATGCAGGCCGTCTCTGGCAAAGCATCGAGGTTTGTCGATCATGTCGTCCCAGGCAGACAGATACTGGATCCCCTTAAAATGACACCAGAAATGTAGCCTATTGTTGAAGTTGATCATTTTCTGCTCATAATGTGGTATCGTTCTGGGTGATGGTAGAATACTTCTCAGGGCTAGGGTCATACCTGCCTGGGCCACATAATCCGAGAGTTCCATCACAATTCTTTTCAGGTAGCCCAGGGAGGTACATCTCAAGTCATTCACACCCACACAGACAATGACAGAGTCATATTTGTACTTGTTGTGGAGTGACCTGTGTGCATGTGTTATGTGGCGGATCCTGGCACCTGATAGACAACTGACGGTCACCTTCTCCTTGTTCAACCTAGTGAGTGGGACATCAGTGTGCCTCACAATTGAGTCTCCTATGGTTAGTACATTGGGCAAAGCGTTTTGCCTCAAGGGCTTGGGTTGAGGGGCACAATGTGGTGGTGAGCTATGTGTTCTGAAGTTGGTGTTGTGTTGTAGTGATTGAGTGCATTCCTGTCGTGGGGGGTCTCTATTGTGTGGGTAAATTTTTATTGAGAGGCTCTGTGAAGGCAGGTGTATGGCTTGTGTTTCTATGTGTGGGCTGTGATGGTTGGTGTTTTAGAGGGCTGTGTGTTCTATGTAGTGAGTTGCAGGTGTTGACCTTTTCCTCCTGACCAGCTAGTCCAGTCTTGATTGGAGCATGCACTGCTTCCAGTTTGGTGATACAAGTGCATTTCTCACAGGTATGAGTGTTGGGAGGTAAGAGGAGAGGGCTGTCTGTGTACATTAGACAGATGCCACACTGTCTCAGAATGCCCAAGTGCATCAGGTTAGTAGGAGAAAGCACAGGAAATTGGTCTACAATCATAGCAGGAGGGGTAGTCATAACTAATAAGTACTGATGGTGTTACTGCATAGGGACAGCTAGTGCTGATAGCTCCTAAGTGTGCTACAATAAATGCTACAAATGCCTGCTGTGCTAGCCAATTAAACTAACTGAAGTGTAAGTAGCAAAAGAACAAGCACGTTCTAAGGGGAAAACTGAAGAGCAGATTTTCTGGCACCGGTAATAGTTTACCTCAGCTAAGCGCCGTTGCACGGTGTGCAAACACGGACTTTTGAACCAGAAAGTTGAAAGGGATGGAAAAAATGCCCAAATACCCAATAAACTACAATTTCTGGACCAGAAACCACTCCTCTTGTGGTAGACAGGTTACCTAGTGCTTGAGAAAACGACGGCCAACACTCAAAACAGCCAGAAGAAAATAAACGAACACAACCTAAGTTGTTAACTAAGGTTAACCAATTTTAATAATGTAAAGAGCTATTAAGTAATCCAAGAGAAAAACTATCAAATTATGCAGTAAGCACTATAGAAGAAAACTCACTTAGCCAGAACCAGTGTGAAGCACTCCAATCTTGTTTAACAGCAAACGAGATCTAGGGAGTTTCTTAGAGCATTATGGGATAGGGTTTTCAGCCACGAGCTAGGTGAAGACCTCCAGCTTTTGTAAATGGCCGAGTCGGAACAGAGGATCAGTTCTGAACCCAACCAGTACAGAATTAAGGTGAGATAAGACAACATCACATCCTTTGTTAGACGTGATACACTAAATCCTTCACTTTGCAGGTATTCTATAACATCAGCTTCTATTTTTTTTTAAACTTCTACTTTACTAATCTTCTGTTGTATCCGCGGTGGTGGCGCTGCAGTAGCGTTGTCGCCTCACAGTAAGACTCTGTTTGGTTCGATTCACAACTAGAGCGTCTTCTGCGTGGAGACATGCGTGAATGGGCGTACCTTCTTTGAAGGTTGTGCGTCAGGGCTGGTAACTCGGCACTTAAAAATCAACTACCAATCATTAGCGGACCAGAGTTCCACTGTGGCGACCCCTAACTGGGAAAAGCCGAAAGACACAAACAAACTTTACTAATCTTCTGTTCTAGGTTACCCCTTTTGTGATTTTTTTTTGTATTGTGAAATTTTGCACATCTGGGTACCTTTGTCTGTATTTTTCTTCCAATATCTTTGGGGCTGCTTTTTTTTTATTAATTTGTCTTTCTCCTTTGCATAAATATTGCACCATCTCAGATCTCTCTCACTTTCTTTCCCATGTCCATATTTATTTTTTACACCTTTCAAAAATTATTTTGTTCTTTATATATTCGCAATTCTTCAGTCGCTTCTTTTTCCAAATGGCCGAAGGTTTCTTGGTCTATATAATGTTTTTCCTGAATCTGTTGCATTGATAAGCACAAATTTGCATTTGAAGTTTTTTGACAGTTTTTCTTGCAAGTATTTTTCTTTCCTCTAATTTCCCTATTAATCTTTCTGAATATCTTCTGACAGGAAAGTCTGGCCTTTTGCATAATAGTGACAAATACAAACGTACTTTCTTATGGCTCTTATCTGTGCAGTCTGTATTTGTGATTTTTGTGGACCACTACTTCCTTCTACACAGAGGGGCCATCCACTCCCTTAGCCTGGCCTAACCCCATTAAAGGAATGTTTCTGTATCTTCAGGATTCTACACTATCATTTTTTCCACGTCTGCCACCAGTGTGCCTATCAGGATTGGGTACTTTTTATCCTGGGACTTGTACACCCAGATGCATTTTTTTTTATTTATTTTTTTAACCTACTTCTGGCCATGACATATGCTATATAAAATGCATTGTATATATCAGTGTCATCTTGGTGCGATTTTCTAAAAACAGGGTCCACCTCAAGAAGGTACTCACCAAACGTGAAGATGAATTAATTTTCAGCAAAAAATTTCAGCAATACCTTTGCTTGCTGATTTTATCATCTCTCCATTTGGACCTTCTTTGTTTTTTTAATTTCTCCAAATTTTTTGGGTTTCTAATACCATGATGGGAATGGACCCCATTCCTCAGTCAACGTACAATTAAAGTTCATGAAATTACTACTGTTTCTATCTCTGATGTCAGCCAGAAGTGCTCCCCACACCACCTACAATGTGCGCAGTAATGACTCCTCCTGCAATTCGTAAGGAGTTACATATACTGGTAACATATCTAAATATGATCATAGATTTTTTTTTTTTTTTAATAAGACCTATTGCTCCTCCTACTACTATTGGAACTGTCTGGGCATCTTTCTTTCACAATGCTCTCGCTTCTGCCTACAAATCATAATATTTTATGACTTTGTGTCTCTCTCTACTCAAGACACTGTAGTCAGTGGGTGTGGCGATTTCATTAATGAATGCTACTTTTGTTTTCTTTTCATGGACCACTATATATCCGGTTTTCTAGTATCTGTCTTTTGAACTGTTGGTAACGGATGATCCCATGTGATGTAAACTTCATTTTCTATGAAGCTTTGTGGCTCATGTTTCCAGTACTTTTCAGCCACTTCAATACCATAATGTCTGCACAATCCCCAGTATTCTGCCATTAGTATGTCACAATCAGCAATGAGGTGTGCAACGTTTTCCAATTCGGTTTTACAAAACCTATATTTGTCCGTTTCTTCCACATATTCAATGGACTTTGTAAACCAACATGTAAACAGCCCACTATCCTGGGCCACCAATATTAACCTTTCATCTCTTGGTTTGAATTTGCCTCTCCTTAACCATTCCTACGTTCGTTCCTGATCAACATGAGGTTCTTCCAGAAGTTTTCTATACTTGCAACTATATTTATGCATTTTCCACATCTCTTGCCTTCTTATTTGGTCCTTCACCTTATATTCTTTCTTTTTTTTTTTTTTTTTTTTTTTTGGCAGATTCAGTTGCCTGATTTTTATCTACTTTTTTATCTCCAAGCCTGCCACTATCTCAGCTTAAGCAAAGGTCTCTATAGTCTCTCTGCCTTCATTTACTATTCCTGCTATCTATAAGATCTACACTTTTACTATCTTTATTCCTAAGAGCATACAAGCACCAACTACTATACCAGGATTTTTATTTCACATTGTATTATATGTAACCGTGGCTGGTCCATTATCCTATCAAATACTACAACAATCCACTGAAGTATTATTTGTTTGAATATTCTGTTAGAAAATACTTAATGTTATGTTTAAACAGAACTGTCCTACATTTGCTTAACTTTACCCTACATTGCATTGTCCTTTATTGTTACTTGTGTATTGTACCACTGTTTATTTTTCTGTATTTTTCTATGTGGAGCTTTTCTCTCAGGGCCTCTGCTGAAAAAGGACATGACAAATATAAAATAAAATAAAATAAAAATAAATACTTCTGGTTTGATTTCCATTCCTGCTTGAAGCCAATATGCTTCTGCTGCATTACGCAGAGAAGTCATCTTAGATTTATTCTCCTCATGTTTTAAAAATTTCACTACATTTCTGTCCTATTAGGTCAGCAGATATGTGTGGAGTCACACGACTGCAGATCTATACATGTAATCCATTTCAAGAAGGCCCATCCCTCCTTCAGAACAGGGAATATATAATCTTGGTATGCACTGATTTTTATAAATCATTTTGTGAGCATGAAGCATCCTTCTTGTTTTCCTGTCTAATCTATCCAGCATGTTTTGAGGCCAGTCAGTCACGCCAAAACTGTAAGTTAAGACAGGAAGAACAAATTTGTTCATAACTGGGATTTTGTTCGCAGATGTCAACGCTGTTTTCAGGATCAATTTAAGTCTTCTAAAGTATTCCTTACTAAGTTTTATTCACATCTGTTCATGTTTTATTGTTGATCTGTCATCAGTTCCCAAGTATTTATACACTCCCTCTTGCTCAAGTTCTTTTATATCACGTTCCTGTCCCAAACTGATGTTTTCCTGCTTTAAAGGTTGATTTTCCACATTTATCAAGACCAAATGACATTCTTATATCATATGAAAAAGTTTTGACAACTTGCAGTTGTGCTTTCAGTTCCTCATCTGATGAGCTATACAGTTTTAAATCATTGATAAAGAGAAGATGAGAAGCCTTTACACTTTGTTGTTTTCTACAGCCAAATTATAGCCATGGCCTAAGTTGTTAAGTAGACAGCTTAATGGCTTAAGAGCAAGGCAGAATAACAGCTGTAAGCCTGTAATATCCCCCTTTGAATTTTTATCCCTAGGATAATAATTTGTCCTTTATCATGGCTTAATTGCAAAGTGGTCTGCCACTGTTTCATGGTCACTGTAATGTAGTCAATCAGTGCAGTGTGTATCTTATACATTTTTAAGCACTCTTATCAATGAATGCGTGATACTATCAAATGCTTCTTTGTAGTCAATCCATGCCATACTTAGATTCTTCTCCTTTTTACAGTTCTCCACTATGACTTTAACAACAAATGATCCTTTGTTCCATATGACTTTCTTTTATTCCCCTTTTGTTCTACTGCCATAATTGAGTTTTCTTCTAAATGACTATAAACTCTGTCGGCATCAATTCCTGTGTAGTTTATACGTTGTCGGAAGGCAAGTTATTGGTCTATAATTTTTAGGGAAGCTTGCAAGTTCACTCTTAAGTAGAAGCATAGTTTTTCTTGTTAGCCAGGTTGGTTTCTGTTCAGTTTGTGCATACAAATAGTTCTTACTCATGGCTAAATCTTCGTGCAAAGATGTTAATACTTTTAACCAAAAGTTAGGTACTGCATTTGGGCCTGGAGTTTTCCAATTAGAGGCTTTTCTTAACTTTGTTTCAATCTCTCTGGGTGGTACTTCATCCCATTTCATATCTTGTACCTTTACACTTCTGATACTTTTACTTCTTCTATCCATTTAGCATCTTTGTTGTGTTCCAGAGGATCTTCACAGATACTTCTCCAAAATGTATCTATTTCTTCTTTTTATGGTGGTCTTTCAATTCTTTTTTTCTCATTTCCCAATTCTCTATAAAACTTTTTTGGATCATCAATAAATTGCTTATTTTGTACTTTTCCTTTACATTTATCTGTGTATGTTCTAAATTTTTCCACCTGTGCTGAAATTTTCAGTTCATTTGCAACAGTGCATGATAGAGCCTGATCTGTTCTAATACTGCACATTGCATTTATCATGTCATTCTTTCTTAGTATTTTTTTTTTATCTCTTCCCTCTTCTATATTCTTCTAACAATGACACTTCTAGTCTTAATTGCTTTATAGTTTTCTCTATTCGATACTTCCATGATGGCACTAGATTTCTCCTCTTCCTTTCCCTCACTACCCTGTGTTCTTGTGGTAGAACTTTATCAGTTATTAATTTAGCTGGACAGTAATATATCCTGTTTACTTCTGTTATTTCACATGGATCTCTATGGACAGTCCTAATTACTGTGTTCATTTGTTTTATCAAACTTTGATTTTTTGGGTTTTATTGACCTTCTGCAGTCTATTTCTTTCATTGATCTTAATATGTCAATCTATGTCTATAAAATCAAGAAACTCTTCCCTTAGCTCATTTTCTATTAAACTGAGGGCAATTTTTTTTGTTTTCCATTTCCTGCGGGCATTCTATAGTAAGTTCTAATGCATCTTCCTGTGGCACATTCTCTTCAACTTCATTCTGTGCCATCCTTTGCTCTGTCATATGGGAACTCAATGGCCTATCACTCAACAATGACTAAATTAGATTTTTGACAATTTCCTGTTCCTTCCCTTGCTGCGTAGCTTCAAGTGAATGTTTATACTGGTTTCCTGTGTAAGGCTCCAAAATATCTTCATATGGCACCTTGTTGCTTATTGCTTACTGTTCCGCTGTTTTCCACTTAATTTGAATATCCATTGATCTATCCTGTTGCGGTGCTTTATGAATTAGATGTTCTACACTGAATCCTTTAAGTTGCAGGTACTCCATAACCTCAGTTTCTATTTCTTTAACTTTTCCATTATTAATCTCCTTTTCTCCTTTTCCTCTTTGTCTTCTTATTTTTTGTATTATAAAATTTTCCATGTCCAGATTCCTTTGCCTGCATTTCTCTTCAAATATCTTTGGTGCTGCTCTTTTTGTATTGGTTAGTTTTACTTTCTCCTTTGCATTAATATTACACCATATTAGATCTCTTTTTCTTTCCCATGTCAATATTTTTTCTTTAGATGTCTCTTGCTCTTCCTGCTTCTCCTTACTTTGGAGATTCACTCCATATTGCTGTGATGTAACCTGTGTTAGACCTTCTACACCACATCCTTTACTTCGCAGGCACTCCATAACATCAGTTATTTTAACTTCTGCTTTACTAATCTGATTTTCTACATTCCCTATTTGTGATATTTTTTTTATTGTGAAACTTTCCATATCTGGATGTCTTTGCCTGTATTTCCCTTAAAATATCTTTGGAGCTGGCTTCTTTATATTGATTAATTTGGCTGTCTCCTTTGCATGCATATTGCACCATATTAAATCCCTCTTTCTTTCCCATGTCCATATTTCTTTTTTATACTTTTCAAAAATCTTTAGGATTTGTTGTTTATATTTTCGCACTTCCTTAGATGCTTCTTTTTCCAAACAGATCAAAGTTTCTTGATCTATATACTGTTTTTCAAAAATCTGTTGTATTAAATAATACAATTTTTTATTTCAAGCCTCAGTTTTTCTTGTGAAAGTATTTTTCTTTCCTCTAATTTCTCTCTTAATCATTTTGTATATCTTGTGTATGGAAATTCTGGGCTTTCTGCATAATAGTAACAACAGATAATTTATTTCTTACCCTCAATAGTCCACTTATTCATCTTTATAGCTCTTCTTTGGCCTATCAGTTTTTATGATTTTTGTGGACTACTACTTGCTTCTACAACAGGAGGGCCATCCTCCACCTGGGCCTGGCCTGGCACCATTTTAGGAATGTTTCCGTATTTTGAGGATTCTACACTGTCATCTTTTCCAGTCCTGGTACCAGTGTGCCTACCAGGATTGGGCACTTTTTTATCCTGGGTCTTGTGCACCCAGCTCTCTATGATATATGCTATATAAATACAGTCTACTATCAGTGCCATCTTGGTGAGATTTTGTGAAAAATAGGGTCCACTTCGAGAAAGTACTCACCAAGACTTGAGAATGAATTCAGTTTCAGCAGTAATACTCTCCTTTGCCTGCTGACTTATCTCTCCATTCGGACATTCTTTTCACTATTAAATGTTACATGTATATTAAGTTAAAAGCCAATGTTGAAAATGAAGTAATGTGTGTCTGCTAGACACTAATAATTATAATGAGTTGTCTGGATATACTGCACTGATTGCAAATAATGTTCGTGAGTCCAATAAAAATTTTACTGTAAAAAATGCACGCCAATGTGAAAAAAAAGAAGAAAGTCATGATAAAAATTAGGAAGCACAATATCCAGCAGGATTTAAAAAATTCTCATCAATCTAAACAAGCAAATGAGAGAGCAAATCAAGTCAACTAAATATGAGGTTCAAACAGGCCAAAGCCAACCATAAGGCTGTTTCTAGCTATGTCCACAATTTCAAAGTCAATACACAACAATATGCAGAACTAATTGTAAATGGACCTGCCTGCACTGCACCAGAAAATACAGCAAATCCACTGGTCAAAAAATTCAGCTCTAATTTTATAACGCTCTCTCTCCCTAGCCACTGCCTCAAGAAATACCACTGAACGTAACTCCCCCAAATATGTATAGGGAGCAGGTCTGCGATGCACTCTCAAAGGCCAAGAATAACACATCAATAGCTCCCAATAATATCTCAGGACACCTTCTAAACAGCAAAAAACACAACCTATCAGAACCACTAGATTTACTACATGACCACAGCCTCCAGGCAGATTTTGTGCCACACAAATGGAGAACTGCAATGATCATTCCTCTACAAAAGGGTATGCTATGTATCCTGCGAACTAAAGACCAATAATTCTGACTAGTATCAAATGCAGAGTCAGTGAAAGAATTATCATGGCAATGATTAACAATGAAACAGGAAATCTTCTGACACTGGATCCAACCCAGTCTGGTTTTGTTAAGGGCACACCATGCCTACTCAACATGATGGACTTCTTCAAAAAGGTCACCAAAGCAATGGATACGAGCAAAACAGTGTAGACTGCCTACCTTAACCTCACCAATGAATCTGATGCAATACCTCACTCAGCAATTACAGATAAACTAGTAGAATTAGGTATAAACGTCTATGGCTCCAGCTGGGTGACTTTCAGATCAGACCCAATTTGCAATAGGGAACTCTGCCTCCACAAAAAGGCTGTTAGTAGTGGAGTCCCTCAGGGCTCTGTACTGGATTCATTTCTTTTTGACATCTACTTCTCTGAAGTAAAGGCTAATGTCAAAGGCCTCTGGCTGACAAAGTTTGTAGATGATTTCAAACTAGCTGCATTCAAGGAATCCTCCCAAGACACTAATACTCTCCAAGAAGGGCTGACTCAGACATATAACTCATTCAGAACCATGGTCTAAAACTCAGTGCCAAGAAATGCATAATAATATTCTTTGGGAAGTTGACAACCCCAATAAGTTATGGATTTGGGGATAAATGTAGACAGTAAATTGGCCTTTGACCATCACGTGTCTATGGTAGTAAGAAAATTATTCAGTGTTGCAAAACTTATAGGGAAAGGTATGGCACCCAAGTCAAAGGAAGTCACTGTTCGACTGTATTCAGCCCCCATTGGAAAAATCAGAGTATAATGCCCCCTTTGGTATTTACTTGGTCAAAAACATGCAACAGCTGGAATACCCAAAGAGGTTCCTCACTAAAAGGATACTGGACAAAGACATGTCCTATGTGGATTGCTTCAAAGCCTCATCCATATACTCGATCTCCCGCAGACTACTAATTGGGCGATCTATGCCTGGCATACAAGGCATCCTAGGATTCCACTCTGACAGACATTCTGCATATCCGTAGAACAAACACCATCACAATTACACAATCTAGGGACTTAACCCTTACTTACGACATAAATAGAACATGTTGGAGGAACAGGTGCGTATCTCAAAGACTACCGTTTCTCTACATCAGGCTTCTATTCCATGTGAAGCTGAGTTCTTCCCTAACCCAATTCAAAAGTAACTTGGACCAGTGGATAGGGAAACGGGAAATTCACACCTAGACTGGCACCTACGTAAATAATGGGAAGAGGCAGTCTACATGCCTGACCACCTAAACAAGAACAAACAGACTCCTTAGAATAATGTTTAGGTTCCTAAACTTGTCAAGATACATTTGGAATGCATGGATGGGCATAAAAAGGCCCTTGTGCTTGTTAAACTTAGGAAATACTTATAAACCTATCTGTACTGTGCCTGTCTTCAGCAGGCAGGGTGCAACTCCTGGTTATGTGATACTGCTTGTGAATGCATGTTTTCACACATCAGCAATGATGAACTGCACTGCATGTACTCCTTGGCCAGACTTATGGCCACGTGCCCCTGTGCAACAGAACTCACCAGAAGGCAATACTTTGACCTCATCTATCCAGCAGGTGTAAGCTGACCTCAACTGCTCACTCCCATCATTTCCTAGCAGGCTCTACCAGTGCGATAGTAAATAACTTATCCCAGGTCATCTGGAGCAAAGTCAGGGCTACATCCCTCTTTGTCAAACAGCCAAAACAGAGCTTCAGAATTACCACTACAGCTCTGCAGTCACTAAGATATGTTGGACTACCTACCTTATGTCAACTAAATTTAAGAAATGCTTATTGGCATTTACTCCAACATTTTTTTTAATTTTAAGTTCAAGGAACAAGAAATATATGATGCAAATCAGTGTGTGTGTGTGTGTGTGTGTGTGTGTGTGTGTGTGTGTGTGTGTGTGTGCGTGTGTGTATGTATATATATATATATATATATATATATATATAATATAAACAACGAATCCTGCCAAAATCTGGGTAAACGCTCAAGCCTCGTACAAAAAGTAAATAATGTATCACAAAATCCACAGAGCGAGAGCGAAGCAGAGTATCAACGTATTCAAACTGTTTATTAAAATAGAAACACACTGCAGGTCGGATAAGCGCTTTCACTCAAATTAAGAGCTTCATCAGATCACATTAACCAGAGCATGTGGAATCACTTATATAGGGTAACAATAGTTAATTGCTGAAATAATAACTCAATCAATCAATTAACATTAAAACTAGTACAAAACAGATTCT